>NC_136068.1:273864347-274023490 GCF_964261635.1 Lissotriton helveticus
ACAGAGTGGCCCTGTTTGAAAGTGTATGGATACCACATAGAGCCTTTGTGTTAGAACTAAAAATCATGAGTCTTGCAATCTGGCCCTTGATATTTATTAAAAGGCTTTGAATGGCTCCTATTGTGATGATGCTTGTGGGGTTTGGAGGCATTTAATGATATCAGACAGTTTTCCATAAAATTGGTCTGAGGCTTGGCATTTTTCTCATCTATAGTCTGCAAGTGTTACTTTATTCATGTGTGCACAATCAGTGACAATATTTTTCCATCAGTTTCTAGGCCAGAAATTATAATCATATCAATCATGTGACATTGTTCCTCCAATCGCATCCAAAAATAATAACTATTAGAGGTCTGCTTTTACACTTTTAATATAGCTTTAGCCAGGCAATCCATCTAGGTAGTCATTTATTGGGCTCATTTCATACTCGTCATGTATGACTCGCGTTGACACCATCGCCCCATTCGTAGTGTTTTTCAGGAATATCCTATCTCTGGTCTCTTGGCTATCAGACGTAGAAAACAATTTGGCACCAACACATAGAGTAATAACTTATTGGGGTTCCAGTGTTGCATGACATCCAAATCCCAGTGGCTAAATTCTGCAATGATAAGTGCTGCAACTTAACTTCACTTCTCACCTGACATTGCACACTGCAATTTTTTCTTCAGCTCGTCACAAACAAAAGTTTTAATACTCCAAGTAATCAGATATTGCCTGTTTTAAAATATATATATATATATATATATATAATGGGCTGATTTATGTTGAAAAAGTGACCCAAACTATATATCACAGTTCAAAAATCCTGTCTTGAATATGGAACTTTTTTTGTATACTATGTGCTTTCAAATGGGCTGGTTCTGGTTACTCCATTGTTGTGATTTGAACGCTGTTATCTTGAGCAGGTCGAAAAGACAGCCTGATCTATGTGGCGCCGATCAAAAATGCAGCTTGGCACTTGTCACCATATATTGTTATAGTGTTCTGCTTGGTTTCACATTGTGTCATCATTCAAAAATGCTCCTTTGAATTCGGTATTTTATATTGTATTGTCTGCTTTTACAGTGGGCTGGTCCAGGAGCTGGAAAACCTTGTTTTGCCCTTAGCCCTTTTGACTGTACTGCATGTTTTGATTTGGGTTGGTTCTGGTCTTGGAGGCCAAATTATATACTTCTGGTTTATTCCGCTATTGCACTTATACATTTCTCGACTGATTGAGCTATAAAGGCTCACCCGATTTACATGGGAACGATCATAAATGCTGCTTTGCACTTGGTATTTTATATTGGTCTGTCTGTCTTTGCAATGGGCTGTTTTAATATTTGTGTGCTGGATATTGTTCTGTCTGTCCTTATATTTGGGCTGTTTTAAGTTTTGTCTGCCGAATACTTGTAGCTTTCACATTTGTTTGTTAAGGTTTTAATTAACCGTACAATAAAACTGACTATGACAAATTTCTGCCATCAGTTTCTTTCCCAGGAATTATAAAAATATCAATCACGTGCCCATAATCCTCCAATCTCATCCAGAATAAATAATAACCATTAGAGGTCTGCTTTTCCACTATTAATGTAGTTTTATGAAAGCAATCCGTCTAGGTAGTTATTTATTGGCCACATTTCATACTCTGAAATTTTGACTCGCATTGACCTACCAACACCATCCCCCCATTGTAGGGTTTTTCAGAAATATCCCAACTCTAGACTCTAGGCAATCAGACGTAGTTAGCAATGTGCAGATAACAATTTGGCACCGAAATTACCATATAAATATCCAGGAACCACATACAGTAACCTATTGAGGTTCCAATGTTGCATGATATCCAAATTCCACTTGACCTATCAACACATATGTCATCAGGTGTGCATTGGCCATCTTCAGTTAATAATTAATGATTGATGCTTGTCTGCCTTACATTGAAGTCAAAGGTGTCATTGCTATCACGTTAATCAAATAGCATCCCCTGAACTGATTTAGGGGTGGGTTTGTTAATTAATATCTGTCTGGCCTTTCGTTGTATTGGATTGACTTCATGCAAATGATTGTCTCTTTTTGTGGTCTTTGTTGAATTGTGACTTTCTTTACTAATATTTATTTAATTTTGAGTTTGCATCTATAGCTTCATTTTAAACTTCATTAGTTGTTTCAGAATTTGGTTCCCACTTGGGGGCATAACATCTTGATAGAAGCCCTTTTCAGAAATCCTTAGAGATGGCACATTTCTCAATAATCTTATTATTATTAGAGTTTCGCATGAAAATCATGTTTTATTACATTTTTTGTTCATATGTCCATTTGTCTCCTTTAGTAGTTCAAATATTTGATCTGAATGAAATTAAAGACTTTACAGAGGCTAAGGATTTGTACTGTAATCTTCCACAGACCCCTTTTGATTGATTTGAGCGTAGCATGGCATTAGCTGTATGTGCCTTGTTATAAGTACATTACGCACTATTGTAAAGTAAAATGGTCACCCACAAACCAAAATATGATTGCGACTCAAATGTATGCATCAGTCATAGTACACTAAGCCCTCTGTGACAACCTAATTCTGCTTAAATGCCTTACTGCTGTTTCTGATAGTGATGAAAAATTGATTACTTTCTGCTGCATCATGGTTGGAGACAAAACAATGCTTTGTTCTTGTAATATCTTAGAAGTGCATAAAATAATGCTTTTTTCTAATCTGGTGGAAGCTATTTTTCTTTGCTGGCCTATTAGCAAATTTATTGGCAAGAGCTGTTGGAGATAAATCACAAAAAGCTACTTTTAATACTTCTATGAACAATAGCAACCATTGAAAATGTACTAAAATCAATGGCTTTATAAATAAAATACCCGCTTTTTGCTCTGCAAACAAAAGAAATTCAAGTGCAGAGTGGTTCTGTCTCACTAAGCATTATAGCCTTTGTACTAGTTAAAAAAAAAGATAATTAAAGGGAAAGGCATTTTTGATCCACAAATTAATCACTGTAAAACTTGCTGCCTCAGTTCATGGTGGCCCCATGGCGCACACCATGTGCTTACAGTAAAGTATGTCACTGACAATGCATGTCATATCTTCCTGAGCGAGTGAAAGTTATTTTATACTTAAGAATGAAACTATATGATCAGACAGTTTGTCTTCTAAATTACAGAAATAATGATGTTTTATGATGTGACTCAGAAAGGCTACAGAGTAAAAAGTTCTTCATTTTTGCATAACATCTAGGTTGTTGTCTGTCTTGCTCAAAACAACTTTTAGTTTGTGTCCAGTTGTCTTTAATAGGCCAGCTTTAGAGTTGTGTTGTTCACTGAATGAATGAATACTGGATGTCAGTATAAGTTACATTCTATCCTGAATCCTATCTGTCAACTTTGTTTCTATGTCTCTCCCTATTTCTACACTCACCCAGTAGTTAAGTACAGTGTGCATATTGAACATTGGAAATAAGAATTTTGACTATTTTGTTTTCTATCTATTCAACAAATCGTACTGTCCAACAAGGTTACCCTTCCAAGTCCCTTTCCTAAGTTCCCTATTATCATTCTCTGCATACTGAAAGCTTATGTAAGGAATCAATCAGCCAGACGACAGTGCCTTCATATTGTGGTCAGTGTCGTGTTTTGTGACAATACTTTTTTCACTCTACTGTTGTATTATCACCACTCGCGTGTTTACTGTTAGCCTCTTATCTGAAATTATCTGATTATTGTCCGCACAGAACATTAGTACCTGCCACCTGGGTCACAGACCTATGTGTACCCCAATACGGCTGAATGATGATGCGGATTGTGGTTGGCCCCACCTCTGTTAAGGGGAGTGGCGAGATACAGTAGAACAGAGAATTAGAGGCTAAGGGCCAGATTTACTAAAAAGTCACGCAACCCAATGCAGCAAGACAACTTGAGTGACGGGCAAAGAGCAGGAATGCTCCATATCTACGAAGATTTGTCGCATTCCTGCTCTCTCTCTGTGCTGAAACACTGAGTGCAGCCCAGCACCAAAACAGGGACCCTTGTGCTATGGTGCATGAGTCTCTGCATTAAAGCAGAGAAATAATCATATTTCTCCTTGTTATGCCTCACCTGGAAAGGCGTACCATCTAGACGCATTACCAGGATTACTAGAGTTAGTAAATCTGGGGATGTGCCAAAAACCATGGGTGGGTGTGCGAGAACACCCATGCTCCACCCATAGAACGCCTTCCCGGCGCATAGTAACGCAACGCAGCGACATGCCCTCCCTTGCCTTACTCCAGATATACAAAGCCATGCAGAGCCACGTATGATGGCTCCGCATGGCTTAGTTAGTCTGACTTAAGCCCTCCCGTTGCCCTGTGTCACAGTGCATGAAGAAATTACAACACAAGGGCTTCGTAAACTGGACCCTAATTTTCTATTTCATGGTTATTCTCTTGCATTAGGAGGTCAAAGTTATCAGCTAATACTTTGGTAAAGAAGAAAAAGGAATGTGAAACAGCACTTAGAATGATAATTCTTAACTGTAGCACCTATAGTGGATGTATACTTTGGCAAGTTGGTGGCTAATAAAGTAATATTTTGAATTCCATGCCAAGTGGACTTACTATGGGGTATTAGGTACAGATCATACAGGATGATACATGCAAAGACAGAATGTGTCCAGTTGAAGGTGGTGACCATGTGTCCCCTCTTGGCATCACCTCAAGGAGTTCATCAAAATGATGGGGCCCCTCAAATTGTAGTACTTATTATTTTAAAGTACCCATCCTGTGAAGGCACACTACATCCTGCTTTTCGGCTTAGAAGACTGTTTTATGTAGAGAATTAAGTGAGTGGCTAGCTTTGTGAATGTTTGTGTGTCCTGTGATCTTCATGGAATCTGAGATAGGACTAGACACAGAGCCCAGTGAAGTATTGTTGATAGAACTGCAGATGAATATAGCTATTGATTATGCAAGGAAATAGTAGGATTAAATAAGTTTCCTTCAGGAAGGGAGACAGTATGCCAGTGATCATAGGAAAATTGACTGATGCAGCAAGAACTGATGTATCGAGAAGTCAAGAGAGTAAAGGACAGCGTTTATCTGAAAGAGAACACCATGAGGCGTGGGCAATAGCCTCAATCCAACAAAACATGATGAGAGACACCTGCCGCACACTAGCAGAGTGCACTCCACCGAATTAGTTAAGCGGTTCTGAAGAAGACATTTTTGACATCCAATGATGTGGTTTTTGGATAGCTATGCATGCCTGGCCATGTGCCACTTCTATTCATCTTTGCACTTGTTTACAAACTTCAGGGAAGATGAAGGTACTCGTGCTGCATGTGCAAAGAGGCTCCATTGTAGCACACTTGCATGTTGATAGAGGCATGCTGTCTGAAAGCATCAATGTTTTCACAGTACGGGACTAAAGCAGAGATAGAGAAACCATGCAGGACACAAAACATTTATCTTAGTGATTTCTCAAATGAACATTGATTGCCAATATTTAATGTCATGTGGCAGATCTGTCAAATATCAGGGACCAGGATGCCTTTAGGCCTAAGAAGTCAGTCCAAGAAACCCTATAGATGACTACTTATCATAGTTAGATGATTGCCAAAACATAGCGAATGGGCAGATATAGGATGCAAGCCGCAAACCTGGAATATGCAAATATTTTACAAACGACATCCGCTCCTCCTCTGTGAGACTTACTTAAAATCATTAGTTTCTGGCATTAACATGTTTGGTGCACAGTACCATGAATTATCCATATTAACAAATCAAACAAATACACAAGACTTGTATAGAATTTACTAGCATTCTCAACCAACGTATGCATACGTGTACCAGAAGGTTCTGAGGGGTATTAGAGCAAGGTACACAAATATTTAATGGAATGGAGCAATACATGACAATGGTACTAAAGAAGCTAAAAGTTAGGTTTATTTTTTTAATGAAATACATTATTTGACAAATATGTAACATTTGTCAGCAATGGCCTACTGTTTTTCCTGATTGATGGGGTTCTATTCATGTGACAGTATCAGTGCATTGTGTCTACCGGTATCACTGGCGTAACAAAACTTGAGGGGGCCCCCCTGCAAGGTACGTGGAGCCCCCCTGCAAGGTACGTGGAGAGCCCCCCTCCGGAAGCAATCAGAAGTTCTCCAGCCAAAGTATTGTGCTGAGTGGGCCCCTGGAGCTTGGGGACACCCTGCTCTGCGGGGCTGCGGGAGCCTGTGTTATGCCGCTGAATGGCATATCTACCATTTTTACAAGCACGTTCCTGAGTGTGTAGCGAATGTGTTGTAGTTAGAGGGTAGGGTCTTCATACAAGAGTCTGGGGCCACCAAGGTCGGGGAGGCCAGTTCTTTATTTCACGTTAGCAGTGGCGTAGCTAGACCTTCGGCTGCCCGTGGTGGCCCCTGCGTTTGCTGCCCTGCGGCGGATATATTAAAGAATGGAGATGGGGTGGGGGGTACTGGCTATTCCTGCTTAGGCTGCCCCCGCGACAGCTTTAGGTAAGAGCGGGGGGTCGGGGGAGGTTGAGTCCCCAAATCTCGTGCCGCCCTTGGCGGTCCCCCCCTTGCTCCGCCACAGCATGATAGGCCCGTAGATTACAGCAACAGTTATGGCTCCATCCTCCCTCCAACTGTATCACTCACTACAATTCCTCTCCGCACCAGCTTTCTATTACATCGTTCACTCTCAACATCCCAGACACCAGCTCACACATAGAGGGAGCGGAGGCACATGCTACACGATCCTAAAACAAAATGTCTTCTAACAGCACTATTCTTGTAGATACAGAAAAAAAGCATGTTTCAAGTGCTAGAATGTTCATTCAGAGCGAAATAATGCAGTTTTTGGCCTTCGCAAACATGTACCTTTTGCAGTGCCTTTAGTGTTGTATGACAGATTGAAGTGCTAATGGTCCGGCACATCTCAGCCTTGATTCTTTGGAGATAGGAGCGCATGTAGTCTCTCCTTCAAAACAATATAGGTGGAATAGCAGGAAGGGACCTTCAGTGGTTCACAGACCGTGTAAATAACAAGCTATTGACCAAAGTATGTCAAGTCTGCTGTATTGGTCATTTATTTCACTCCACACCCTGGATGCACTTTGACTTCCGAGATCAAAGGTTAAGACTCGCCCCCCTCAGGAAATGAGGTGATGTCATTCCCCACCGCTCACTATGGACCATCACTGTGCAGTGAGGAAATATAAATTTCATTATGACCATCAACAAACCATTGGGTAGATAAACACTTTGTCCATCTACCCAAGGTATCCTGGCAGAATTTCAACTCTAAACTATGGTCGTGGTTATTAAAAGACCCTCTGAGGGATGCCTAGGCTGCACTTTTAAAATGGCTCTCATGTCTGTGACATTTGCCAATCTATCTCATGTGGCAACATGAATCATTGGGTTTTGAGACATGATTCAGTACAGAGGATATCTCTATAACAACCACCTCTGCTTGTTGTTTGTTTCGGGTGTTAATACACACATGGTATATCAATGAGAAAGACTAATGATGTTTCTACCGTTGGCTGTGTTGTGTCTGAGAAGCCCCACTGGATTTTCTAAGAGCTGTCCTTACTACTGATTTTTAGAAAATAAAACGCATACCTTTTAATAAAAAAAAAATGTGTTTTCACCCTACCGACTTTAAAGTAGCATTGTGGAGTATTTTGTGACATACTGGAATGTTCGAACTATGTTAATGTACATTTTCCTTTGATAAACAAGTGAGGAAGGAGATGTGGCGTTAGGTGCCAGAGCTGCCGACCTTGAAGATGCGCAACCCCTGTTCGAGTCGCGGCGTCGGCTCAACATTCTGTGATTCTGGGCACATCACCTAATCCCCTCGTGCCTAGCAAAACTCAACGTGTCCTTGTGTAAAGTAACCGGTGCTCATGCAAAGCGCTGCAACACCGTCGGGTCGAATTCGCGCTATAAAAAATGCCCAAAAAATAGGAGGGGGGGGGTGTGGGGGGGCACTGGGCGATTCGCGCTATATAAAACTGCAAAAAAACGTGGGCGCACTGGGCGATAACGATAGCGCAAAATAACGTGCCCCCGCCAAGGCGTTCCCCGTTGTCACATTTATTGTCACCGTTTTGCAAACATGTCCAGTAGCCACAGGACTGCAGGGGCCAGCATCCGGGGCTGCGGTAATTGAAGGTCCTTGATGTTAGAAATAATAACAGTGTCGTGCTCGGAGTCCATTTCTCATGGGAACAGAATCCGGGAGTTCTCCTCCTTGTTCCGGGAGCTTTAATAGACTGATGGCGCAGTCTACTGGTCTTGACAGTGGTAAAGACGTTATCATTACTCACAGGTGACAGCTGGAGATAAATCTTGGCCTCTGATGCTTTTTTTGTGCCCACCTGAAATGGATTTAGGCTCCACCTTTGGGTAAGCGCGAATTGTTGTATAAACTGTAAACGGTTTATTGTATTTCCCATCAAAGTGTTTTATGGCATATTCGAGTAACTTCAATGGCACGGGGAAAATCGACTAAATGACGATGCAGGAAGATTTTCCTGTTAGTGGCAGTACAAAAGTGAGGCTTTGCATACTTTAGTAGGCATGCATGCATATTTAAATGTACACAGATCACTTTTAGAGCAAAACAGACCCCTAAAGTTAAGGGTACACTACAGTTTATATTTGTGAGCAGAATTTTAATAATCAATAACCTTGGGCCAAGGGGGATCTGTTCTACACTATCTTAAAGATTTTCTGGTTCACTGTGAATTTCTTTGCCGGTTTTTGCTAAACATCGAATAATAAGGTAAGTATTGTGTGGGGACATGTTTCTGTTTTCCCAAATCATTTGCTTTGAGGGGATTTACATCTAACATCCCTAGACTCATGAACTGCTTTGCTGCTTAATACATCATCACCAGATTTGGCATGCCAAGAAGGTTTACTGTAATGTAGTGCCTCCTGAACAAATACAAAAATCACTTTCAATAGCTTTAATGATGTGCTCGGTCAGTTATATTCATACATAGTATGTCTTTAACTCATGCTGTATAAATGAATCCTCAAGTGGTTGCATTGGAATAGACACCAAAGATTTATCCTTACGAAATGTTGAAAAATACTAACATTTTTTACACGAGGGATGTAATGGGCATGAAATCCCCAAAACTCTGCAATTTATTTATCTCAGCAGACTTTGGGAGATTTGTTATTTATTTATTCAGAGTTTTATATATTGTGAACATGACCCAAAGGGTATCCGAGTGCAGTTACATAGTAGCAAATTTGCGACAGTACTTTAGAGAGGCATCAACACAGTGAAAAACGAATAGGTTGAGTAGTCTTAGTAAATAAAAAAATAAAATAAAAAACAAACTGTCACCAATAAAAAGGTGTAGAAGAATTACAACCTATGGGTCACAATTTAACTCCTCGTTTCATATGTTTTTTGTAAACAGTGCTGACATGGGAAGGTATACCATTTTATTCAGAAGCCACTTAAAACAAAAACAGTACACCAAAGAGTGCACCTTCCGTATTGGTCAACCACGAGCAGAAAAGACAGTTTAGATTGCAGATGATGACCATTAGAATGTAAAGAGAGTTCTTCATCTCCATTCTATGCCGTGACTTGAAAAAAAGAAACTTTGAGCTCCTCATTAAATTTACAGTGTGGACTTAGCACTCAACAAGTTGCTGGACTGAGAACAGTGGAAGTGAAAGTCTTGTGCAACATGACCTGTAAACTAAAGTCTTCAACCAATAAGAGGGCAGGACAGGCTCTCTCATTAAAGGACACATGTCCTCATAACTCAAACAGTGAACACAATGGCAGCTGTGTGACACTTGTGAGTGATACGCTTAGCTGATTTGTTCTACTGACATAACCATAAATTCCTTATCAGCGAGTGTAGTCTGTTGACTTCTCACCTGAATTAACTATGAATTGATACAATCCCTGCCCTTAGTTCTGATAATTATGATGGAACAGACCACCTTTGATACAAGTGATTTTTAACCTGCTGGGAGTAGATCTGAGGCGGCATCTTTTCCAGTTGCCTTAAATCACCGGTCTGCCTATGCCCAAAAGCTTCTTCCAGTTAGTGGCACTGGAGACCCGCGAAAGGAGATGGGGCGACGACAAGGGTACTATAATTACTCTATCTGTTCGACACCAAATTGTGGTTCTACAAATCCCAAACTAGTCCTTCACCAGAAGGCTTCAGTGGCCCCCGGCACTGTAGGATATGTGCACTGAAGAACAAAGGTACCAAAGGGATAAAAATGACCATAGCACAGACAAAAGCTCCCAGGAGTATTTAAACAACCAACGGAACTTTAGATCAGTTTCCTGGCATTCAACAGTGAGCTTTACAAAGCAAAAAGTCATGTGCAGATAAAAGTCAATATGTACAGTTAGAACATTGGGCAGCAAGGTCAACTAACAATGGTGCAACCAAAAACATCTCATGTAGAAACAATCATCAGGTTTGTGTTGGTTAGATGAAGCAGGTTATTTCTCATTCACCTACCAAAGTGTCTTTGAAACAGCAGGTATTTTCAAAGATACCACAATTCTGATGGGATTTCCCAAGAAAAATGCAATGTTCTTTTTTAAAAGACAGTGATTCCAGGAGAAGGTATTCTGCATTAAGCTGCCCTCATTGACTGACAGAGATTTTCAGTTTCTTAGCTGATTAGTTGGAAGTAGAAATGTGTGGAGGGATTTGTTGGTAATATGGATCGACAAATTGTGTTTGTGCTTAAGGTGGGAACCATGGTCGTATGATCGGTACAGGAGTGATGTTGTATTTTTTTCCGCTGCATTCATTACCGCTCCGATGGGTGAAGTTGAATGGGCTTTGAGAAGGCAAGTGAGTAGCGAGTTCCCATAATCAAGTCTAAAGTGGACACAAACTTGGGCAAGGGACTTCAAGTTATGTTCTGCCTGATTCCCCTGAGAGGCTTTAGTTGGAGACATGCACTTTTGACCATAGCATACATTTGAATGTGTAGGATTGCTCTACTTAGGGAACCTGTTTACTACCCAAAAGAGTAGAAGAATCAGTTTACAATTGAGGTTAGCAGAAAGACCGTTTTAGATGGGTTGAACTTGTACATCTATTTTTGATCTATTTGCAGAGTGTTAGATAGCAGAGAAATGTTGCTGGGGACAAGACCTTAAGGTAATTTGAGTGCCATCAGCATATGGGTGACTAAATAACCCTGAAAATTTAAAGATGGCCCTGAGTGTTCCAAACAGAGAGTGAACAATTTTGGTAAAGAAATGGACCCTTGAGAAACCCCGTGTTTCAAATAAACTTTTTGAATTCGGTTTGACAAATGGGAAAAGAACCACATTAGTGCATCTCCATCAAAACCCATTCACTATAGCCTTATACCGGCTATTAAAGGCCAGCTGAATCGTTAAAGGCCCGAGCCGAAGGCGAGGGACTTTAACGAAACAGCGGGACTTTAATAGCCGGTATAGCCCTGCTACGAAGGGCTATAAGGCTATTGGAACATTCTGCCACTAGAGGGCAGAATGTTCTAACAAATTAAACAAAGGGTTCTCGAAGCTCATGGGGATATAAATCCCCTCGAACTTCGAGAAGCCTTTGTAGAACATTGGAATGTTGCTCTGCGGGCCTTTACCGGCCCGTAGAAGCAGGGAGCACTCCATTGTCTGCAATAGAGCTCCCAACATTCCAATGTTCTAATCATATTTAAACACCTCTCTGATATGTGCTGATCACTGTCATGTGTGAGAATGTCCTGTCACACATTAACTTCCCAACCACTTCCAAGCATCATCCAGCCATGTTGAAGGACCCTGCCTTTGGAGAGATACATAGGCGCAGTTCATGAGTTTTCAGTCATATGCGAGAAATGCATTATCACAGTAGAGCACTTTCAACGCGTATAGGGGCTGCCCTCTGGTGCATTTCAGTATCCCCCAGGAGAATGTGAGCAATTAACTAGCATGCTAGGCAGATAACTAGCAGACTGAAAATATCTCTAGCATACTTGAACTGAGTGATAAATATAACTGATCACTGCCACTAACACATTGCAGCAGCACTCTTTAAGAATAGTGTGATTGAGGAAATAATTCAGATTTCTGGAGGAAATGGTGCTGCATGGGAGAATGAACCAGTGCAATTTCCTGGAATATATAGATAGTGTGATGTTGGTAATTCCGGCTGTAAAAATCTCTATCCTAAACCAACTATGTATGATCATCAAATGTAGATTTGCCAGTGTGATGATTCCGAGGAATAATGTAACCATTGCTGTAGCTTGTGTTTATCTTCAATAAGTACACAATGCACTGATTCTTGTACCCAAATCATCTTTTATCAGTGCCAAGAAACTGCCATGATGATGACCAAGCACTTTAGAAATAGATGATATCTATGTTTAGATTGCAGGTGATCTGTAATACGATGCCTACGTTCTTTTTGCCGATGAGCATGTGGGCCAGTCGCGGCCCATGCAGGTAAGAGCAGTAGGGCCGGTGGGGGGATTTCGACAGACGACCATGAGGGAAAAATTGTTATTTATTTAATTTTCCCCCGTCATCGTCCGTCGAAATTCCCCCACCGCCCCACTCCTCTTACCTGCATGGGCCAGGGCTGATGTGGGGGCTCTTTTCAGGTCACAGATGAGCAACGCAAAACTTGGGTAGACCAAGGAAGACAATAGGTGCCTGGGTTCCATTGTTCGTGGCAGGCGGTGTTTGAATAAAAGAGCTGAGGAAATGCCAATCATTAACTCGCCATTCCCGCTGTCTGCTGCTGGGACATTATCTAGCAGCAACTGTCCATCACCATAGAAACACATTCCTATTTTAAGAGTAAAACCAACTTGATAATTGTGTTAATTTTTCCGAAATATAATAAGCCAATAATTGCTCAAGTTAGCTATCCTTCCAAATGAGCTTTACTGGAAACGGTAAAAAAGCTAATCATTTGCATTTTACCCCCAAAAGCTTACTACATTATATGAGTAAATGTAAAATAACATATTTGCAGTGAACTGCTGACTTCACAATGTTAATTGTAATGAAGTGTAACTCATCTTGCTGTGTTTGACAATTGCATGTGTTATTCTTGTACGATTTTAAATCTCATGTGGGTAACAATAACGAGCCCATCTCAATTTTAAAAGTGATTTTTCGAAATATTCGCAATTAATTTCTATCCTAACCCCATGGTTTATTAAGTACTTGTACACACATTATTGGATCACACCATAGTTTAAAGATGGCGGAGGTGGTTATGTCCTTTTATGTTTGAGAAAGTGTAGGAGTGTTGTCATTAAATCTGCTTCCCTGCATTGGGTGTCTTTACAGCACATTCTGGCTAGCACTGACTTGCAAAGCAGAATCCACGTGATTGATTTTCGCAGGTTGATGATGCTCAACTTTCCAATTATAGGGTTTGTTCTTTCTTTGGCTCTATAATACTGGCAACTGCACACTGTAATTATGCATCTCCCTTCCCTTCCCCAGCCCCACACTAGCTCAACTTCACCCACTGCATGACAATCATATATTACAACATGCCTTCAACAAAGCTTCTATTATTTCCTTTTTTCATTATGTCTCTAATGCTGTCTTGTCAAAACTGCTGTACAGACCATATGCAGGTAGATAGGTCTATGATGAAATGGCAGTATTAGTATTGTGACAGTTCTGGGATAAGAAAGGGATCTCACATTGCCATAAACCAAGGAAGCAGGCATCTTTGCATTTCAGTTTGACAAAGGCGGTAACGATGAATATTTTCTGCTTAATACAGCAATAAAATGTAGCATAACACACTAAAGATTTGGCTTGGCATGACAATGAGCTTACTAGAGTATATATTCGTTCGAACACACCACTGATTTAGGGTTCACAGACCCCTACAAGGGTTCATAGACCCCCTACGACCCCCTGGAGCAGATTTGGGACTTTACGTATACGTGTTTTTGGATTAAAAAGAGTGACTGTATACATTGGTAGTGGTTCATCCATTGGGTGAAGAACTTTCCTGGATGAATGTGCCAATTTCCAATCAGTCTCTTGTGCTGAATTCAGTCCTAATTAAAAGGCTTTCCCAGTTGCAAGTCTTTTTTAATTTGTCACCAACTGCCTGAGAGTGCAAGGGTTAAGGTTGGGCAGGCATGGCACTATGCTTCTGTGATGCGCTCGTGATCAGCTGCTAATAGAAAAAAATATCAGTTTCACATGCACTCTGTTATTCAGGGATTTCTGACTTCCAGATCACTTTACCAGTAGGGTCTGACAAAATAGTGGCCATCGGCAATTGGCCATTTTGCTTATACCTTAAAATGTCTCTGTTGATTTTTGGTATTTACATATCCCAAACTTAGCTCTAGGGAAACGGAACATTTTACATAACATATTTGCATCTAATAATAATTAGAAAATTAATTGTATTCAGAGGCATCTTAAGGATTTCGGGGGCCCGGGGCCAACAGTTTTTTTAGGGCCTATGGTCAGAAAAGCTTTGAATTTATGATACAAAATTAGCACATTCATGTACTTTTTGGCTCAGTCACTGACAGTGCACAGATACACTGGTCCAAATTCTAAATATCTTTGCATCAAATATTTAAGGATCTTAACATGTTTTTCAATATTATTATACAACAGCAGCTCACTAATATTACTGCAAATAATCTTTGTGACCCCCACCCATTTTTCATATGTGAAGTCCTGTTTTGATCTAAGAGATACTTTGTTTATGGATGTTAGATGGTATTGAAAAACGACTCCTATAGTTCCCACCAATCACACACATTAAAAATGAACTAAAGGAAAACGGTATAAAGGTAAATCAGGGCAAGAGTCTCTGCAGAACAGCTGGCTCTAGCAGGACCCTCCTTGAAAGGCTGGGGCCATGGGCTAGGGCCCACTTTCCCCATGTCTTAAAACGTCTCTGATTGTATTAGAATATAACATATTGGCATAGTATAAGCAAGGATGCTTTTCTTGACGGAGGGGTTGGTTTTTCGTCCTTAGTCTCAAGAGATACGTTTTCTTTTCTTTCTGAAATGCTATCAGCTCTAGGCTACATTTATGTCATCTGGAATGGTGTTCCATAGTTTTGGGACAAGGGATGAAAAGGCTTGTGTCGAAGTTTTATTTTCTTGGCTTTAACTATTCTGCGGATCAATTTTTCCTTGTATTACGTTTTGTAGGTTGAGCCTGGGCAGCGCATGCGCTGCTGTGAGGCATGCAGTGGTGGAGTATGGCTTTGAAGTCCCGCCCACTATGCGCCCATATTTTTAACTGGCTTGTGTCATTGTCCTTCATAAACGCTGGCTTCCGAGTCGTTATTAGACTTGTTAGTCCCTCCTTGGTACCACCTTGTCTGCATTTGTTACCGCCCATAACGACTGGACCTTTTACTGGTGTTGTTACATGGTCTGCTTTATTAGTCTGTGAGCACTATTTTATTTAATGCTCTTCCCCTATTCTCCCACTACCTCGCAGCACGCCAGCTGCTTTTATTTTAATTTTCATTAATGACGGTTCGCTTTAACTAAAGCAGCACAGTTTTTTTCTGTATTTATTTTAGCAGCTCGCTCCGCATTTAGCGGCCTCGCTTATTTTTTTAAAAATTTTGTTTACTAGCACCCATTAGGCGCTTTCACATTCATGGAGGCCGCGGCATGGGCGCTTTTACCCAAAAAAAACACCTGTTTGTCAACCTGACAAAAAGATGCTTATTTTTTGTCAAAGTCCCCATGCCTCGGTTTCACTTTAATGTCGGACAAGCCCCTTTCTTTAGACGTGGCTTGTTTAAAAAAAGGGGCATGTGAAAGCGCCACTTGGGCTCTAGAAAAAGAATATTGCAATGCAAAAGGTCTTGCAAGAGTTTAAGCTATTGCATTGCCAAAATGCTTAAACTCTTGTTAATGCGAGACCTATTGTATTGCAAATGCTTGTTCTTTCAAGTAGCAGGGTAACAATTATAGGTAGGTTTATAGGTTATGTAGTAAATCTTGTGTCTAATCATTGCTCTGAGAGGAAGCCAATGAAGGTGTTTCCCAATGGGTGTGCTGTCGTCCGATTTTTGGCACCTGTAACAAGTCTGGTTGTGTCTTGCAGCATATCTCTTAGAAGAGCAGTGAGGAATTAGATTGACATGGTCTGAATTTGCTCTTACTAAATGATTGAGAGCGAGTGATTTTAAAGCATTTCTGAAGTCTGAGTGAGGGACTGAAGATGCTAATTTCCTGAGTCCATGTAATTAATTGGAGGCAGATTTGCTTAGTTTGGCGATATGGCAGAAGTGGATGGCAAGTGACTTCACATGTGGTACTAAAGAAGGGAAAGTAAAAGTGGTGTAACAAGTCTTGCCATGTTTGTACTAAGGTGGAAAATCTTTAGAGAAGGGGAGAATTAAATCAGTTTTGTTTGGGTTCATTAGTAGGGAGAAGAAAAACATGCTTTTATGAGCTTTTTCAGATTTGAGGCTTGAGGTACTGGAAGGGTCGGTGGCACGAAGGTACATCTAGGTATCAGGGTGCTATTGATGAAAGTGGGTGGTACTGTGCTGAAGTAAGTAATTTCATATATAAGCCGAAGAGATAGCGAGACGTGAACCTTGCAGAACTCTGATTTTTACATGGTGCCTATCTGATTCAAAGTATTCCAGTTTAACAAACCGACATGTTGAAGAGAAGACGGTTTTAATTTGTTTTACAAAAAGATCATTTTATTCCCTTCCTTGCATACTGGATATGTAGCAGTGTATGGTGACCCAGGACATAGGATGCTGCTGAGAGATCAAGAATCACCAGGAGGTAGGTATTCCCATCATTAAGAATATTGAATGTATCATCTATGAACTGGATTTTGAGAGTTTCTGTACTAAATTCCTGTTGGAATCAAGATTTGTGGGCTTTTAGTAGGTTTTGATGCAATGTGATTTATTACTTGTGTGGTGATACAGTTCTCAAGGATCTTTCCAAGGTAGGAGAGTTATGAGACAGATTTGAGGTTTTGAAGATCAGTGGGGTCTAAAATTGCCTTCTTGAGAACTGCGCTGATCTGAACGGTTCTTAGAGTAGACGTTAAAATGCCTTCTTTAAGAAAAAGGTTGAATATTTTTTCATGAGAGGAGAGATATTTTGTCTGCAGGTTTTTAGAAGCAATTAATGTATTGGGCCATTAGTGCAAGAAGAGAGAATGGAAACATTGGTGATTTGTATGATGTAAAGTGCAATGCAGAGTTTGTTAAAGGTAGACCATGGAACAGTGGATCTTTCATATTCGATTGACAAGAGTGTTTATTAGATTTTGAGGAGATTCATTACATAGTTTATTGATTTTCTCAGTCAAAAAGCTGACAATGTTAACAGTGGACTATGAGCTGAGGACTTTTGATGTTGGAATAGGGTTCGCACAGTATTTTAGCTTTCTTTTTTGTCATTAGATATTTGATTTCAGATTTTTTGTATGAGATTCTTAAAGGTGATCTTATCTTCTTTGACACATGCTAGAGCTTCAGCTGTCCTTTCTTTCTTTCCTCCAGATTTGATTTCTAATTACCTTTTTTGCTGCCTTTGAAAAAGTTTTGAGCACCATTGTCTGCCAGTTTTATTTCCAAGGGATTTAAGTTTTAAAGGAACAAAGGTATTTAGAATGCCTTCCATTGCTTCGTTGTAGTGTTTTGAGTGTCACTTCACCACGTTTGGCAGATTAGGAAAGGAGATGACACTTTTGAGATGATCTGATAGCAGCTGAATTGCTGTATCTTTTATGTTTGTATTCAAGGTTTTCTTTGTTTAACTAGCATACTCTTCACCACTATTTATCTGGTAGGAAGAATAGCAAGCTGATCTGAGAAATCTAGCTACAGTGATTGTGTGAAAATATAATGGTTGGTGGAAAGAGTACAAGGTCATAGGTTTATTGCGCTGATAGTGTAATTTGGTGTATTAGCTCATATTGAGTGTATATATATATCTTCGTTTTCATGAGTGGATTTTTTTAACATTCCACTGGATTTTGAGCTCTCCAAGATAAATGTTATTGGAGTGGCCTGTTTTATTGAATGGAACCCACTTTTCAAAACTAAGTGCCCATCTTTGATTATACGTGAGACAAAGGCAAGAGTAACACCCGCTACACTTTCATGGGTTAGTTTGCAGTACCTCTGGGCTTTTTTTTAAAGCATAAGTGAATTATTTTGTGGGTCAGTTACAATCAGGTTCACTAAGTGTAATGCCATGTCTTCATTGTTTTTAACCAGACTCAGACTGAGAAATTTGCTGGCTTTGTTCAAAATGATGTTACAAATATTATGTAAATAACGGATGCATCTTAACTGCCTGCTAGGAAGATGACACAAAAAATGGCACAAAGGCATGCCCTCCATCTTTTTCTAAGGCTGCTCCAACACTTTTAGCAACCTCTGCTAAAGTCATTTCTTCCAAATTGATCCAACTATTCATTGCATTCATGCCATGTTGTACAGTCTGTTGCTCTGATCCATACCTGAGTCATGATTTAATAACTTATGTTTTCTATGACATCTCTCTACTTATTAATGCCAGGCCCACGAGTTTCTACTTCATGATCATTGGAAGTAATTATAGCATAATTTCCTCCAACTTGATGGAATATAGCTTCTTGAGCTGCTCCATACTCAATGCAAATGACCTCTGACTGCTTGGCATGGTCTGGGCATCTTGTGCTTCAGTGTCCTTGTATCTTGCTCATGTAGCCTAACTATTGAAACAGAGCCCATGCTGTCTCACTGCCATGCTTGTGATGGATTGACAGTACTCTGTGACACTGGTGATTAGACATGCTCTCCATTGTAGATGAAATTGCCTCCTCCAATGTTTTTTACTCAAGAAGGCAGGGTCGCTCGTTAACTTCATCTATTAGTTTGAGGGTGCTTGCATACTGGGCGTCTGTCAACACTGCCACTGTAGGAGCTTTGGTGACAATGTCAGTGTTTATGTTTGTTTTCACCACTTTGAGTTGTCTGTAATCCACAATGCGTAGAGCAATACTTGACACTCCAAGACTACAATGTTCTATTGTGCCGTGCTCAACATCATGCTGCATAGGATGAGAACATTCCTTAGTCACAGATTTTGCTATTTTCCCAACATTCCAGTCTAAGGTCACCATTCATTCCATTGCTTTGAAAGGGGGTGCCCAGGGATACAGCTTTCCAGAGAGACACAGCCTCTTTCTTGGACAGTTCTTTTACATGGCTTTGTCACTGAATGCTTCTGTATTTTGCTGTCAGAGAGAGCAGCAGTCCAATTTGCCTAACTCTTATTTTGAGCATCTGAAGGCATGGCTGCCCAAAATACCCATGGAATCGGGCTTGTTTATTATTAAGTTGAGTTCCTAAATAGATGTTATATTTCATTGTAAAGAGCCCGATGCCCTTGAGTAGTTAATATATTTAAATACATAATAATATTATTATTATTATAGTGGTCCAGTTTCAGGAGCTGACCATTCAGCAGGCTATCTTGTTTTCTAAATGAATATTCAAAATCCTGGAAAGCAAGGCTTGCATGTTCGACATCTGATTTTTCCGGAAAATACGTATTTGAGGTTTTGGGAAGTCCTCATTAACTTACCCCTCGATCAAAGAGGGAGTGGCACAAACTAAATCAAATGCGGAGCAGGTTTGACGAGTATCAAGTTAGCATGATGACCTTTGCTTGTTCCCAGAAACTGAAAATCGTAGGCACATTGTTAACAGGTTGATGGGGCCAACCCCCTAAAGTAAATATAGATACATGTCTGTAAGCAGCATTTTCTGACAAAGACAGTTCAGGTACACCAGCAGAATATCTAGCAGTAATATTGTCCTACAATAATGCTGTGGGTAGGTGATCAACTGCCAAATCATCAAGAAAGTAGGCATTATATACAGGTAAGTATTGATTTTCTAAACTTAACTCCACCTATATGTACTGCCACAATTTATATGACTTTAAGGTATGGAGATGCTGAGTTAAGAATAGTAAATCATTTCTTAGTGATATTTAGGGTGCAACATTTGTGTAGGCCAAGGTTTCTCTTTTGAATATGCTGACGTAACATAATGTGTAATTGTAAAGCGCACATTCACCTCTAGGTATCTTGGCACGCAATAACAGATGTTTATTGTTACCCAACTCAATGGTACTAATTTTATTGAATTCAGGTGGATAAAAGGCTGAGTGGACCCGCCAGGATTTGAACCTGTGACCATGTGTTTGAAAACAAAGCAGATGCATTTGTCCACTGAGTCACCAGACCCAGCTCACCTGGAACTCGTGAAGATGTACATTGTAAACTATTAGTAAATGTGCTGTCTATAAGCATCTTTTTCAGTTGCTTTCCTCGAGGCCAGATTTCATATTTGATCAAATTCTCATTTTATTTGTGCCTTATCAAGCCTTTTGTAAATCCAAAAAGAAAGACCTAATAATGGCTCTGAGAATTACTAGTAATCCTGTACCAATGACATCGGTGCAGAAAATATTATTAAGAACAGTAACATTTTATATATCTTTCTTCTAAACAATCAGATACACATTTGCAGTATTGTTAATTACGCAGAAACACTTCTTGGGCAGTTGAATAGCGTACTATTTTTAGTTTTAGTTAAACCTGTGTATATAACTAACATTTTTGGTACCTTTATTACCATCTCATTTATTTTTCAAGCCAGGAAACGAAGCAGATCACATCCTTAG
Organism: Lissotriton helveticus; assembly: GCF_964261635.1. NCBI lineage: Eukaryota > Metazoa > Chordata > Amphibia > Caudata > Salamandridae > Lissotriton > Lissotriton helveticus. Next base: position 273,885,031 of record NC_136068.1, read on the forward strand.
CAGGCTGATGTCCAACAAATGTCAAACTCTGAACCACATTACTCTGCGTCTCTATTTAACATTAGAGCTGATGGCTTTTTGACAGGTTTATAGCTGACAACTTCCATAGCCAGTCATGCAGCACAATTATGTTTGAGCTAATTTGATGAATCAACTTGATGTTCTGTAGTCCCAGTTGGCTTCTGCAGCGTATGTGCTCAATTTTCTGCTGGAGGTCAAAAGTAAGCTATGAAATTTGGCTGATGCCTTCACATATGTAGACTAGTCTGGCTGAATGTTCCTTGGAAGTGCACCCTTGAACAAAGCAGTATCTAGCAGAGAAAAAAATGAAATGGTAATTCCATAAAACCCAAGTGGCTTTCAAAAAGCAGAAACTGTATATAATAAAAAAATCTATACCTCTTCTTTATTCCATGGAAAGGCAGTTGTACTGATTAGAAATATTTAAAAAATAAGCTTTATTCCCCTAAATATGCAAAATGTATTGTACTGCGTTTTATTTTATTTAAGACATGTTTTTAAAACATAAGGCTTAAAAGGCAATGGGAAAATCATTAATGTAAAGAAGATCAAGAGGCTGGTTTAGAGCTTATGGAGAGGGTTCTCCGTCACAACGGTGACAGGGTGCCCTCTCCTCCAAAATCATTGTTTGCCTGCCCGGTTTTGAGGCGAGCAGACCGAAAGTATGTAGCCAATGGAGCATACTCTGGTTCCGTCTCCGACATGCTCTTTTTACAACCCAACAGAGTATCCGTCAGAAGTTAGGTATCTGACTGCAATTGCATGTCTTTCTTTTGCTCTCTGTCCCCACTTTGTAAAACCTGGTGGTGAAGGACAGAAAAATATATAATCCTCCCCCTGTGAGAAAACTCCCAGGTTGTGAGGGATATTCATTTAAAATTTTCCCAAAAACTGTGTAAAAGTTTAATGGGCATCCACCCGTCAAATATTTATAAAACTGATATGAACTGTCCTCACAGAGTTTCCTGTAAAAATTGTCCGCGGGGTTTGCGGTCAAACTCTACATTTAACTGGCGATGTTCTTCATAATGGAGGGAGCACTGTCCCCGCCATCCCAACGGGGTTCCTACCATCTGTCAAGCTTTCAATCAGCCTCAAAATCTTGACAGGAGGAATTATAGTGTTAATTTTAAACACCTACATTTCCTTTCCTCGGTGTGGAGATGAAAAACACGAAATATCGACTTATCTTCCTGGTCACATACTGCACCAGCCACCGTTTGTCTCTATTGTGACTGGAGGTCTGTTTTTATGGCCATGGTATTTTCCAGCCCACTCATAGTACCTACAAAATAATAAAGAGGTTGCTTTTTTAAACCTTTTAATGTGCTAAGAGCCATTTTGGGACTTTTAATAACCGTTCTAAAGTGTCTGCATTGCTTTTGTAGAACGTTGTGAAGAGACAAGAATTATCCAGAAGTATGCACAGGAACACATGGGGCCTGATTTACAAAGAGGTTGCTGTGTCTTACTCCTGTAGTACTTCTGAATTCCAGATTAAGTCAGGAGTAAGTTAGGAGTACCACTGAAATTCATGAGTAAGCCATGAGTACTACAAGATAAACCACACCTACTCATGCACCAAACTTTGTGACCTGGGCTCACAGTGTAGGAAATCTGAACATTATGTGACATCAAAAGGGGTCATGTGGTGCATGATTTTCTGTTTCTGTGTCATTTGCCATATAATTGGATTAGTGAAGTTCCATAACCACCTTTGCCACTTTCTGCTCTTTGACAAGTTGTGTACAAGTTTGTTTCAAAACAAGGCTCAATTAAAGTAGTTTCCTATTACTGAACTAGCATAACAAGTTAAACAACGCTCTGGAAACCAAATTCATGTGGAGAGTCTGGCAGGCCCTGTTATGTTGTTAACAAAGAAAACATACTGTGTTGGTGTATTGTATGAGGCAAAAAGGTAAACAACTGTATGCCATATAAATCTCCTCGTGTTTGGGAGAAAGTGTGAAGGGTCATATAAGTGTTTTGCTTTTATTTACTTCACACAATTATTTAGAAGTTCATTTTACTTGTGCAATGCTGCTATTTTTATGTTGGTCTCCGTTTTTGTTGTGTTGTACGAAACTGATTTGAATTTTAAATGGGCACCTAGAGATGTAGAGTTCTAGGTAATTTCATTTACAACCAAGTGCCTCATTACGAGTGCTCCTGAAAATCCCTATGGGGATGAAATGGGAGTTACCAGCCCCATCAGAGTACCAAGCCGTAATGTTTCAACACATATCTTGACTGGTGGCTTGAGCTGATATTTCTGTGTGAACCTCCAGAGAATATAATGCAAGAAAACGATTTCCACATCACTGCACAAGAACACATTACCTCCATTATTTTCCAACCAAAGAATTAGTGTGTGTAGGGATTATTCCGGGTAACTTGCAATGAGGCCGAATTTGTCTAAAGAATCCATAGTAGTAAAAATCACCCATAAAACTGGATCTCTATAAATGATAATGACAACATACCATGTACTGTTAACATTATATTTTCGAAAAATGAAATAATTCATGTTTATAATTCAAGTAGCACTTTATTCTATACTGATATGCATGTGTGTGTAGTAAGTCCATAGCTGGACCTCATGTGAGTCCATCTTTCTAACGACTATTCTGCACCCTGTAGTCATATTTGACTACAGGTCTGATTCCTGTTTGTAGAGGCGAGCCTTCTTCTTCAATGACAATCAAAAGTTGACAGTGGTTAAGAGCTCTGCCCACTCAGAATATGCAATTTCGTCCCTTTTTCATTGCCTTATCTCTATAAGCAGCCTCCTTTGTGGGTGAAACCAAATGTCGGAAACACAGGGGGCGACCATAGTGTAAAAGGCGGAAGTAGATGTCTGTTTTGAAAAAGCGGCATGGAATAGCAGCCCATATTGATTAGAGCTATTTAAGCAGCACCTTGATGTTACTGGCAGTACCTTGGAATAATTGATGATATCCCAGGTACATATCTGTGTTTTCATAAACTTTATGAATAATAACAAACAGATCAGACATGAGCCTATAATACATTTTACTTCTGTAGCACATTCTATAATTACCCTTCTTGTCATGCAAAATTATTTGGAGATGAGCAGGTAGTGCATCATGTCTTCCTAGTTGTTTATGGGTCGCCTTTTAAGTCTAACCTCACAATCTGAGCTTTGTCAGTCACTTATTGAATAGCTTTGTAGGATTTCCGTAGTTCTTTCCTACCAAGTGGCCACAAAGAGGTTTCGTGTTTGTTGGGTATGTAGCTACTTATTTTGCTATGCATGCACGGAGAAGCAGTAGTGTGGTTTGTGTGAGGCCTATGTGCTCCAGGCATTGCACAGCTGCATGTTGCGACATGTTACACATAATGCGAAATGTGTTATGGTTGTGTCTCCCCTTATGGCACCCATAAAACCGAAGGCGTAGTGTCTCATTTGATTCAAATTCATTTTCTTAATTCCTGCTCGATGCACACCCAACCATACAGTAATTTAAAAAAGTTATGAAAATGAGTAAACATCATACATAAATAACCCCTTCACTGTTACAGACTTTTAAGTAGTTCTTTTATATTCAAGAAGGATGTATAAATATTTATGCGATAGATATCTACTACAGACTCATCAATTCTGGAATTTTAACAAATCCTTTGACATGGGTGAATTGATGCTATTGTCCATTTCATACTTTTACTTTGTCCATTGTTAGTTAGCAGGGAAGTGGGATCTACTGTGATGTTTCCAGACGAGCTGAACCATCATGCTAATGTCTAAAACAACATTTGACTCCCGCTAGATGTTTCCCATTAGATTAAGAGAGGAGTGTTACGCATGTAGGTGTGTTGTGTGGGTAGGTGTTTGTATGTACATATTTTGGGAAGTTATGTTGAAATGAAACCTGTAGGTGTTGTTGCCAAGAGGTGATTCATGCACAAGTCCTGGTGATTTCTGCAGGGAGTAGAGAAGAGCCAGAGCTGTTAGAATTAATGTGTTTCCTGATGCTCAAGGAAACTAAAAAGATCAGTTTCTGCTTGGAGGTGAAAAGGCAATAAGTTCCATGTTCTTGGCGGCGGTACAGAAAAGACCCCTCCCCCCTCCAAGTAACTTTCTTGAAACTGCTTAGGTGAGGAGAGAAGGTTTTTAATAGCTCGGTGAAGTAAGTGTGGCTGTGTTTTGAACACTCCTTTTTCCTGAGGGATGTGGTTTTACAGTGGAGACATTTTTGTGATTCATGTCGGCCATTTTAAGTGCAATCAGTGCAGCCCTTGCTGTTAGGAAATGGGATGAATAACGACGTACGTCCTAAGGTCATCTAGGAGAGAATGGGGCTGAGCAATTGGGGCTAGTGTACTGTCTGAAGGGGACAGACTGGCATGAGACATGATGACTTTTGTCTAAATTGAAAGGTAGAAACATTGTTAAGAGATGGGACAACATCACTGCCACACTGTGACTAGCGGACAGAGGATAGACAGTGCTTACGTGCAGCATTGTTTAGAGTTTCAGAGTCACAGTCATTGGCCAAACTTTGCGGAAAGAGGTTGATGACTTTTGTTATTGGATATACCTTTTGTATAGTTTGTCGTTTGAAGACCACAGACAAGTATTACAGAGCAGGAGTAAGAGCCACGTGTGTGACAACTGCTTAGTTTGATGGCCGAGGCATAATGATAGGCAAAAACTATGCTTGACAGTGAACTAATGTTTTAAAAGTAATAACAATGGAGTGTTGATAACTGTGAGAAAGTGGATTATTAACTGGGGTGGATGATAGTCCACCACAACTAATAATGTCACTATTCTTATTATTTCCAGTGAATGTTTCAGTAATTTAAACCTTAGCTCAACTCCTGGCAGCTATGGCTGAGAGCAGTCAGGATTAACCTAAGAACATTTGTAAAGCGTGTAGAAGTATCAAGACAGTTAAAAAGTACAAAACATCACATAATTGAAATCCCTCTTCAATTTATAAAAATAGAGAATACGTTTATGAACAAAATGACACCAAAAAGCTAAAAATTCAATAAGGGGCACTGAAGAGATTAATTGTTAAACCTTGAAATACAAATAGGTCAAAAAGCATTAAGCTTCAACAACCGTCATCTGGTTGCAATTTACTGGTACCTAGGCACGAGTTAAAGCTGACCACAATAGAATGCACATCGGATACAGAAACCAGGTTCATCCGCGTTGGATGTGTTAACTTCTGACTTCGTCTCAGAACTGAAGGTCAGAAAAACTCAGTGGGACCCCCACAGTGGGAGGAATGGCAGCAGGACCTTGACTGGTGCCAGAGGGCCGAAGAAACTGTATACAAAAGCAGAGGGTGTGCCAAGAAATGGGAGAAAGTGTTGGGGCCCTGGCGGAAGTACAGACAATCAGGGGAGACCCTGGGGACGTGAGAGTGATGAAGATGGTTAATTGTCTTCGTTGTTCCCAATTACTGATGATATGGTTCACGATTGTGATATCTCCAAACATGCCTCATGTATACTGCATTGTACTGAGTGGTCTCTTGCATATTGCTAATAAAAAGATTTACAACCAAAAAAATCCTCAGTGGGGCAAGGCAAAATGCTGTGTCAAAAGGAGGGCTACACAAGGGCGATAGCTGGTGGGACAAGGTCCTGATGACGGTCATTGACTTTTAGAAGGAAAACTCAGAGTGGAGTAAATTAAAAATTCATGCACAAGGAAGATCCCTCGCCGGCCAGAAACTTTGGCGCCATTGCCCATAGCAAATTTCTACATTCAGAATTAGTCACTTTTTTACAGCTCTCATTCAGCAGGAGGGCAAGGCTGAAAGCTGTAGCCAAGTAGGCCTCGATGAGGCCAGATACCTTCTCCGTGACGTCGCACTGAAACAGATTCACAGCTGTGAACATGCTCTGAGCTGGAGCCATCTAAATCTTTTGCCCAGTGGCAATGCACCTTTGTCAGATTAATTAGTTGGTGTGTCCCAGTTCTATAGGTCTTTGGAGCAAAAAACTTTCTACGTCCCAGGTTTCTCAGGATGTTAGGTGGATTGCACTTTGATACAGCCAAGGGTCCTAAGACCTCAGCCACAGCACTTGGAGGTCAAGACTTACTCCAGCAGAAGCAATCAACAGGGTCCATGGCAGGTCCAGTTTGAACTGGTTAGCTGGGCACTTCAAGAAAAGGTCATCATGCTGCTTGTTGTGTCCCTGTAGTTTAACTGGAGGTCAGCTAACTGACCCTTGGAATCCACTTCTTTTCCTTGGGTACAAGTGGGAACAGGTACAGCCTTTCAGGTCATCTCACAGGTCTCAACAGCAGGTGCAGTCCTTCTTCTATCTTTCGTAGGTCCAGTGGTGTCCATGTGTATGCCTATCAGTAGACTGTGCATGAGGGTGTCTCCTGGCCCCTTCCTAACCAACAGGCAAAAAGTTCCCACTGGTAACGCCACTCTCTTTTGCCACAGTTCCTGTGTCCTCTACTGCAAACAATCCCACAGTGCCACTCTCTATCTAAATCCAAGATGGCAGACTCTTTCTTCCCATATGCAGAGCTCATGTGCTCACCCTAGAGTATTTCTGGGAAATGACAACCCCTCTTCTGTGGTCACTCAAAACCAGTTCAGGCGGCAACTCCTTTTCCACTGGGATTGAGGGCTGGCTGACTAGAAGGACAAAGGAGGGCCAGACCCAGATGTTACCTACATTTGCCTGTGATAGGGAAGGCATTGTTGAAGTTAATAAAGTTCCTGGGAATAGCTCAGGTGTTCATCCTTTCAGGGAAGTATAGCACCTCCCTGCTCCCAAGGTTTTTGTCTCAGCCCTGTGAGTGAGTTCACTCCTCATTAAGCTTCCTATCCAGCTCCTGGGTGACAGTTGGAAGATTATGAAAATGCATTCCTGAAGTTTTAGGCAGGGAAAGGGTGATTTTCTGAAAGTCCCTTTTCTAAAAGATTTGTTACAAAGCTGACTTTACCATTGCATTGGGTATAGAATAGTACTTTTAAAAACTCAGAGAATTAACTCTGTAACAGTATCCTAGGCAGAGGTAACATTTTCAAATGTAATATTGTAACCCAGTGTTTTCCTTTGGGACAGCTAACCCTGTTACATTGAACATATATTTTGGGGTCTTGGCACTGAAAGGACATGTTGAACATTAAATGTTTACGTGTACTGTTTTTAAATACCATGCACCCTGCCTTCTGAGCATTAAGACTTGCTAAGGCGTGACCTCATTAATATTTAACAGGAGAGTTTAAGTCTGTCAACACAGGTTATTTTGAATGCTGTAATTTGCAGTTTTAAAACTGCACATACAGGCCACAGTGCTAGTCCTGCAGACACGTTTACACTGTCACTGTAGTGGGTGGCTCACTGGGTTCTGCAGTCCACCCTTGATATTTGTCTTTTCGGCCCCGGGCACATTTGATGCCTTATACTAGGGACTCATAGGTAAGTTAAGTTTGCCAATTAGGAGTACAGCCAATTTCAACTTGATTAGAGATCAGAGAACATGCACATGTACCTAGTTAGCAGAGTCCCAGTGCATAGAGTCAAAACTCCAGCAGCATCAGTCCTAAAATGTGGGTGCTCATGCAGAAAGCGCATATTCCTGCAATAGCTTGTTTAGGCAATTTGGTGTTGCATTAGATTTAAAAAATAATAATAATCATGCGCACCTTCTAACTAGTTGCATCACACATTATTATTCACAAGAAACTCTACTCCTCACATGGTTTTGCTGTAGTAGCTTCCAACTTCTGACAGCTTCCTGATGATCTTTATCTTAAGGCCCCCTTGGGGAAGCTAACTTGAAAAAGAGAGCTGATACCTGAGTGGGAGAAGAGCTATTCTTTCATGCAGGACTTTCTAATTCAAGCCGGAGGTTCAGAAGGTAAGTGTCAGTACAATGTTGTACCGAACTACCCCATCAATGTAGGATAGTCCCCAGTGATGCATCCATAGGCTGAGCTTATCAGGCTCTCCTGTGCAGAGAGGGACTGGAGCTCATCCAAAATGTATTACTTAGGTTCCACCCATATGCTTTTATTGTTGCCCTCCTTTTTAGGTCTAGTCATTGGCAGAACTGCTGGCAAACTGGTCTGTTCACTATATTTAACATAGAGTGTAAATTGGGTCTGCCCCGTTTAGTCATTGCTTTCTTTAGTTCAGCCTAGTGGAGTATTCAGCTTTCACCGAACACTATTGGCTATTTAGGTGTTTCGTTCTGTTTCAACTTGAGTGAATGCCTTGAACTTTATGAGAGAGCGCTTTCAACTTATGGCCCTCTCTGTCTGCTCTTGCTGGCTCTCTCCAATCCGTCTCACTTTAATGTGCTAATGTGGCAGGCCAGTTCTATATTCTATATATGGCTCAATGGTTAGAGCGGCAGACCCTGATGCAGAGGTCTAGCCCGGGACCAGGATTCAATTCCCGCCTCGGCGGGTCTTGGGCTCAATTTCCTCAGACCTGATAATTCGCCAAAAGCGGTGCCTATTCTAATCATGGGTCCCACTCCGCAACTCTGAGCAATAGCTTGCTTAATCTCCACAACGGCCCCAACAATGCTAGGATGCTTGGCTTCACCTTGGGGGTGCCCAGGAGTGGGCACTTCACAGGGAAAAGCCAGGAAGGGTTCCACAGCGGTATTCGTACAAGCGCCGAGATACCCCAGCTGGGGTCGATTCGTACAAGTACACTACATTTACATTTGCCACTGCTTGCTATATATGTCTCTTAATCACTCTATGTGAGAATAGCACTCTAAGACACTCCCACATTAGTAGAGTAAGCCTCAGCGTTTCAATGACAGTCTAAAGTAGCTTGATGATAAGGACTTACATTTTTTTGAATTTTTCCTAGAGCTCCCATAATGGTCTCTAATCAATTACCGGAAATGAAGGAAGCAAGTCAAAAATTGATACGAGTGTCTCTACTTTAATCTTAACATTCCTCCTCTTTTCACTGCTCCTGAAAAGCACTTTGAAGTGGCTCTCCAGATGTGAGCCCTACAAAAATTAAACTAATTAATTAAAAATCGGTATTCTCTCCCTGCTTTTTCGACAGCGCGGTTCTGCCTTTGCCCACCAGGCTCAGGCCTGCTCGCTAGCACTAACATTGTTGTCTGTCTTGGATTTTCTTTTTCTTACTTATTAGGCTATTTTAGGAAAAACCATAAAAAAGCAAAACGTGGAAGCTTCAGGTTGAAGGAGCCTTGAGTTGATTGGAGAGCTTGCTTCAGTTGCATCAGCACATCTTCATGGAGCCAGCTTGACATCATTTACTTCCCTCCTGGATCTGACACTGCTAATTGGACCGGTGCCAGATGTCAGTAAATTGGGCCCTCAGTTCCTGTTGTTGTTTCTGTTAGAGCAGCAGCTGCTTATAACATCATTTGGGGAGCGCCACTCTCTGGCGTCGCCAATAGGCCCTTCAAGTCCACAAGGGAACGGCAGATCTGCTCACAACAACCCCTGAAAGCAGAACCCTTACGCCTGACTGTGCGTCCTGATGTGCATTCTGCGGATCCTTCAAAGGACACAGATTTCTCATCATTTTATGTTCACCTTTTTACTTAACTTCTCTCAGGTCAATCAAGTTGTGGTCACCTAGTTGAGCACGCTTCTTTTAACCAGTTTCACTTTCCAGAGAACATAAACTGCCTTCATATGGAAATATGGATTTCATCACCATAGTAACATCCCACAAAGCTCTCAAGAGGTTTACTATTGTCAGGGCTACTAGAACTATGTGGCAGAGGAGAATTAAATAAAGCAACGACGCTATCTAAACGCGTCAAAAAAGGCAGTATTATTTTCTGCCATTTCAACTCAAAACATTTTCGTGTGAAATCTTAGCATTACACAAATTATGTGGCAAGTTGTGTGGCCAGTGCAGGAAATCAATAACTATATAGGAAGTGTTGCAGGCACAGCATCAGATGAATCCACCTGCTCTCACCATTGTCTATTGTTTTATTAGCATTTTTTTCTTGAAAGGTGCAACCTATCGATTCCCATTCAAGTGTCCATTGTTAGCTGCACTTTAAAGAAATCAGCTTTGTAAAGCTAACTAAGCCAAAATAAGCTGTAATACAAAAAATGTACAACAGATAACTTTCTTAATATGGTTCTGTATTTCCATTTTGGAGTTCTCTTGACATTTACAAACCACATCAACTACATGATTAATGATGTCACCGGCACCCCTAGACACAACACCGACAATATTACAATATTACAAAGTTACCCGCCCATTATGTAGTCTGTCTCTCGCTAGATATATATATATATATATCTATATATATATATAGATATATATATATATATATTGCGCTCGAAGAACTTCTCCGCGTTATGGAAAGAAGAGAGCAGCACTCCGGGGAGTTACAAAACAGCGTGCAGTTTATTTAGCACAAACAGACAAACGTTTCGGCAAAAAGCCTTCGTCGGTGTCACAACCCATAATCCAAAACACACCTTAAATAAAATCATGTGATGATTCATGAACATCAACAAGGGACTCAACCCTCAGCAGTACCATGAGCGCCATCTTAGAGTGGTTTTCTGAAAATCAAAACCATACAGATATAAACCATGAATTGGTTAAATCAAATAGGCAGAGGGCAAAATTCAATAATACATTCCAATGATTGTACAAAAGAGATACAGCCGTGGATCGGCAGGGGTCCCTTGAGTGAAGATAATAAACAAACTTCATGACCACATACAATAAGGTGCTGGAAATTTTACATAAATATGTGCAAAGGGGAAATGGCCTACTTCATATCAGCAATCGAGGCGAATGTTATTAGGTGCTATAATTCCACCGTGAGTAAATAGTAAAGTGAAAAAGTAATAGATCCTGCAACACAGCAAAACAAACAGCCAGACGTCCGTCCAGCGGGGTACGTTCACCACAAGCTATATACAAATGATCACAACTGTACAAAAGAGAATGGTCATATTCATGAGATCCATCCAATCAGAAACCTGATTAATGTAGAGAGTGATCTTGGTCAGAGTATATACACAAACATACAGATACTAGCACAATATAAGAGGAGTGAGATTCCGATGCGAGACATATAGTATATATACAATATACTGATGATTTGAAGAAATATATATATATATATATATACACATTAACTTGTAGAAGCTGGTGATCACCGTTAGTATATAATTTGACCATGTAGTCTAAACACACTATATACACTATATACATATATACATTTTCATAAATTGATCATACTTTCAAATAATCATGCAAAGTATTATAGTGTGCAGATGATATAGAGACAAGATGGAATATCAGGTGCTAATGACTATGTACTTCTTTTCAGCCCTTCATTTCCCCAGATGGACCACCATATCCTCACCACTGTTCATACCCTTGGGGAACTTGGTAGACAGATCGATTATGTATCTGGACTCGAGGCGTCTAAGCCTTCTTAGCCTGTCTCCACCCCGTGGATTGAATGGGACATGGTCCAAGCCAAAGTAGCGTAATTTAGTTCTATCCTTTTTATGATGTTCGGCGAAATGCCTCGCTACTGGGTACGCGGGGTCCACCTTTTCGATAGCCCTCTGATGTTCGAGCACTCTCAGTTTAAGTTGGTTGATGGTACTACCAATATATCTGAGACCGCATGGGCATATCAGACAGTACACAGCATAGGTGGTGCTGCAGGTAATGAACTTATTAATTTTCTTGGTCCTACCAGCATCAGGAATGTCATATTGCAGAACCCTACGACTGTTACTACAAGCTTTACATTTCCCACATGGGAAAAAACCACTCATAGTTTTCAGAGTGTTGGTATTACTTTGAGTGGGTAAGGGTTCTAGATGGCTGTGTACTAACACATCTCCCAGAGACCTCGCCTTGCTAAAGGTCACTAGAGGATGTGGGGGCAGATCTTCTCTGAGTACTTCATCTGTGAGCAAGATGTGCCAATTTTTGCGCATCAGGCTCCTCAGTCTATCGGCACCTGCAGAGTACGGAGTGATCATTCTAAAGACATTCCCAGTGTTCTTATCTGGCGTCCTCACTTTCTCAGCTAATAGATCAGCTCTCGGAATCGTTCTCACTTTTTTCACTGTATGGGACAAAAGTGGCTCATCATAGCCCCTGAGTCGGAAGCGAGAAAGGCATTCCGAGGCAGCCGCCTCGAAATCCTTGTCTTGGGTGCTGTTTCTTTTTATCCTCAAGAGTTCACCGTACGGGATACTCTTGACGAGCTTAGGTGGGTGGGCACTACTGGCAAACAGGATAGAATTTCCTGCTGTCTCTTTGCGATAAAGAGACGTTTGGACTCGGCCATCCTCGATGTGAACCCGCAGGTCCAGATAGTGAGCTGCCACCCCACTAATAGTACCAGACAGGTGCACATTGTAGATGTTGTCATTGAGGGTATCAATGTATCTTCTGGCCGATTCCTCTGTACCCTGCCACACGATGAACAAGTCATCTATGTAGCGGTACCAATGTACCACTTTCCCACTTTCACCCTCTTCGTCGTAGCTCCTGGGCACATGCTCCTCCCACCAGCCGACGAACAAGTTCGCGTAGCTGGGAGCGAAGCATGTGCCCATCGCTGTCCCAGAGGTTTGTCGGTATAGACTGTCTTCTAACAAAAAGATGTTATTCTCCAAACAAAATTGCACAAATTCTATTAACATCACATTGTGTTGCGCAAACCGAATGGGACGTTTGTTTAGATAATGTTCAACAGCAGACAGTCCATGTCCATGCTCAATGATGGTGTATAGACTGGTAATATCCATCACTAAGAAAAGATAATCATCTTGCCAATCCATATTGTCCACTCTCTTTAAAAAGTCCTTTGTATCTTGAACATAAGAGTCTAGACCCAAAACCAGAGGGAAGATATAATTATCCACAAATTTGGACATATTCTCTGTTAGCCCACCGATAGATGCCACAATCGGTCGGCCAGGAGGAGTGACATTGTTTTTATGTAATTTCGGCAAATGATAAAACGTAGGTGTCATTGGATTGCTACTTCTTAAGAAGATGTGTTCGTCCTTATCAAGCATAGAAAGGTTATACCACTTAAGAATCAAATTATCATACTCCCTAATACTTGCATCATATAGATCTTTGGTCGTGATGACATAGTATTTTGTGTCCGAAAGTTGCCTCATTGCTTCTTGGTGATAATACTCTCTTGTCATTAAGACGACATTACCTCCTTTATCCGAGGGTTTTATAATTGTTTGTTTGTCGCTTAACAGTTCCTGCAAGGCTCTCTTCTGGGATTGAGTGATGTTACTGGGAATAGAGTGGGAAACCTTTCTTTCTTTGACCAACTCCATCATCATGGCTTCAGAGAAGGCGTCAATTGCATCCCAGGGAGATTGAGGAATGAACGTTGAGAGAGGTTTGAACTGACTCCCATCTCCTTCTTGTTCAATACCTTGGGCCACTGCCCTCTCCGCCATATTCATTGCCGAAATATCCATGTCAACGTTTTCATTCCTTAGAGCTTCCATGGCTTCAATACAGGACCGATCAAGGTGTCAGTAGCTGTTATCCTGAGACAAGGTTTGGACATACCCTTAATGTGTGGTCTTATTTTAAAATGTTTGTGTAACTTCAATTTTCTGGTAAACTTGAAAAGATCGATCTTGGTTTGTGTAAATTCGAGTTCCGCATTAGGGCAGAAGGTGAGCCCTAGGCTAAGGAGCTCTTCCTGTTCATCGGTCAGGAGTTTATTTGTAAGGTTTACCACTGTGAGGCTGCTCCCATTATTGCACTGTTCTTCTCCAATTCTTACTTCTTCGTTTTGCGATATGAACGTGTTTGAGGTTTTGTTTTGCCTTTTCCTCTTCCTTTTGCCGCCTCCTCCGGCTCTTCTAGTCCTCCTTCTTCTTGTCGTTCCGGAGGCTTGTTTTTGCCACCTCTGAGCCAATTCTGTCGAATCAGTTGGAACTCCGCGTGAAAAGGAGCAGGGATTCTCCTTCGTTCACTTCTCTGTTCCCGTTGGTCATCTCCTGATTCATCTGCCGTTACCTCTGACTCTGAGGTTGGTGCACTGGAGCCTGGTGTTTGCGTGGTGCCTTGGATCATGGCCTTCCTAGGTGCGTCGTACTTTTTTGCGAACGTCAGGATGCGCCCCTGTCGATAGTCATTTTCGTCACGTTCGAATTTTTCTTGTTTACGTGACATTATTTTCTGCTTGTATCTGACCAGACGTTTTTTCAGGGCTTCCTTGAGTTCGTTCACCTTTGAAGAGTCGCCTTCCCCATCTATGAGAGTTTCTAGTGCTTGTATTTCTGCTAGAGCTTTGTCCCTGTCGCTCCATGCGTACTTTACCAGGAGTTTCAGGATACCATCACAGTATGCCTGAGTATGTTCTTGCCAGTCCGTTAGCAGTTGGGGATCGGGGTGCTCATAAGCGGGCACCGTATATACTCTTAACCCTCTGGGCACCATTTTTTCATCGATGTAGCTGCTGAGGCTGGTGGCCTCCCACCACTTGCGGATCTCCCGCTCATGCAGTTTCTCAAGTTTGAAAAATAATTCATTAAGCTTGTTGCTCCCCTCTCCCGCCCCGGAGGACGAGGCTGCCGCTGTTGCTGTGAGCGGTCTATCACGTTTCTTAAACATATCCTGCGCCATGGCACGGCGCTCCTGCTCGCCAAACATTTCCATATTTGCACAAAGTCGGGTTGCATTCACTCGATTAAGTGCTGTTGCTCATAACCATCCTGGTTAGAGGCACGCTGTATTTCGCTCCCCTAGGCGCTCTACCATTACATGCAAACACTCCAAGCTCGATAGAAGGGAGCGGGGCTTACCGGTCAGACGCGTAGTCTTTCTCACCTCAGACGGAGGCGGGCAGAGGGATTTTCTCACGGCGCTGCTCTCAGAAGCCGGAGCCTCACCGGTGTCCGTAATTGCTTCGGCGGTGCTCGAGGGATACCTTTCCTCAACGCTCAAGTTTCCTACGAAACCCTCAGGCACTCTGGAGCGGGTGCTGCTCAGCAGGTCGTAGAACCCTGCAATATATTGCGCTCGAAGAACTTCTCCGCGTTATGGAAAGAAGAGAGCAGCACTCCGGGGAGTTACAAAACAGCGTGCAGTTTATTTAGCACAAACAGACAAACGTTTCGGCAAAAAGCCTTCGTCGGTGTCACAACCCATAATCCAAAACACACCTTAAATAAAATCATGTGATGATTCATGAACATCAACAAGGGACTCAACCCTCAGCAGTACCATGAGCGCCATCTTAGAGTGGTTTTCTGAAAATCAAAACCATACAGATATAAACCATGAATTGGTTAAATCAAATAGGCAGAGGGCAAAATTCAATAATACATTCCAATGATTGTACAAAAGAGATACAATATATATATATATATATTCCACAATGCGTTTTTCACCCGTCGGTGCTCCACTCGTTACGGGTGCTTCCTCGGCGCGTGGTGAGACGCGCTGTTACACTCCCAACACTGGCTCGAAATCATTCAAAACCGCTTTTTTGAGTGCACACAACAAAGCCATCCACATGGATGGCTTTGTTGTGTGCACTCAAAAAAGCGGTTTTGATTGATTTCGAACCAGTGTTGGGAATATATATATATATATATATATATATATATCCTTTCTCCTTTGGCCCGAGATCAGGTTATTTTGGGCGCTCTTAGACGGTGCAAACAAGCCACGGCAGGGCCCCGCCGTAAAATTGCATTCCTGTTTTTCTCCGTAGGGAAGTTTGCTCGTGCACTCCGGAATCGATTTTTCAACACAGTGATTACTCCCAAATCAGTGGTTTAGGTTTCTTTATTCATCACAGCTCAGCCAGCAGCAACTCTACGCGTTTCAGTCTTAACCAAGACCTTGCTCACAAGACTGACATGGAACCACAATTTTTTCATGACATTTTTAAAAAAACATTAACAACTACTTGTGACATCACATCCTGTTTATCCTCCCTGTGCATTATGGTACTTGTAGTTTTTCCTGGAAGGGACGCATTTGGCCACAATTTATAAAGTACTCAGATTTCATACTTTGATAAAGGTTCAGCGGTAACATGCACATGACTATGTTATATCGCGATCTCCATTGAATAGACCATTATAGAGGCATATTAATCATATCTCTTTTGGTAATTTAACATTCACACTCTATTGGTTTCAAATCTAGCTCACCGCTATTGAACACAAACTCGCACCCTCCAGTGGGTGTTTGCACAGATTCTGATTTGATATATATATATAATAGTCAATATTGAATAAACATTGGCCGATCATTTTAAGTGATCATATCTTAAATACTAGATTACCCTCTTCTCCAACTGTCACTTTTAGACGGGCCAAAACCACGGGCAATTACTTGGATAAAGCTGCACCTGAATTAAAGTCCAAGATCCCATGGCTACGCCCGAACAAGGGATTCTTTAAATGTTCCAGTTGTAGGGCCTGTAAGTTCGGTGTCACCACCACTCACTATTCTACTCCGTTCAGCACAGTTGCCAAGACCATCAATGGCAACTACAACTGTAAAACTGAGTATGCCGTATACGTTCTGGCGTGCACCTGTGGGCTTAGATATGTTGGCAGCACTAAGCTCCAGGTGCACGTCCGAATATTGCAGCATTTACGGGCTATCCTCCACAGCGACCCTACTTACCCGGTAGCCCGGCATTTCAAGCGGTTTCATAACAAAGATCTCAACTGCCTCAGTTATTTTGTGATTGGAGCAGTACCGAAATCAAGGAGAGGAGGTGACCGTGAAATAGAACTCAGGAAATTAGAATCCAGATTTATTTTGGAACTTGATAGCCGCTGTCCCAATGGGCTGAATAACATTGAGGAAATGCACCATTTTCTGTAATTATATTTTGATACTGGTTGCCCTATTTCTTCCTTTTCATTCCCCGTGGTATTAAGATCGGTGCTTCTAGTTAGGTTCCCTATTAGAGGCACCACACGTTGAGGCTATTCCTTGTCCTATGTATTGCTTTGATAACTAGTACGGTGACATACATAGTGCACATTTTTATACAGCATGAGCTATATCCAATTTTTTTTTATTAGATTCATACAATTTTATTCCAGGTCTATTTTGAAAGAATTTTAGATAATCACTTATATGACAATTTTTAGACTATACAGGAATTTAATGATGAAGATATCTAATTTTGGAGCTTTGTATAATAATTTTGTGCTGAACATCTACATACATGGAATTAATGAAGAAAGGTACTAATAGTACATATGTATATTTGTATATATAAAATAGGGCTGAATTGGTATCTGCATGTGTGTGCATGTATGTTCGCACATATATCTTTCTCGTGTGTGTGTGTATATTACCTACTGGCGGTCGCCAGTAGGTATATATAGTTAGGATTTTTTCTCTATGGGATTTTTGAAAATTCTATGTCTAATAACTTTGGCGTTTGTGGACGGAATTGGCTGAAATTTTCAGGAAAATGGCACATTTTGTTTCTGAGCAGCCCTTGAAAATTTGGGGGGGGGTTCGTCAAGGGGGGGCCGAGAAAAAAGGGGGGTCCCAAAACGTGTTTTTAACATTGAGTTTTCCATAGGGCGGTTGGCCTCACTTTTAGCCCGAACGGCTGAATGGATTTGCACGAAACTTGGCAAAATTGTAGGGACTGGTAGCCCGATGTGCCTTTTGTAGGTCTCAATATATGTGCTCCAGTGGATTTTGAGAAATTAACGTTTAAAAAAAGATATATATCTGTAACAGCGGACCGGGCAGCGTCCCAGGACGCGTACTTTTCGCGCAACGGAGCTTTGTGAAGCGAAGCTGATTGGTTCTCTGGCGTCTGTCAACATTCCAAAAAGTCCGTAGCGGCCGCCATCTTGTCTCTCGGTAGGATCGAGAGACAAGAGGAGGCCAAAACAAAGGGGGAAATAACTATAAGGGGGCATAGTAGATCCTCGCTGACCCCCTAGGTTTGATGTGGAGGTTTTAAAAGGGCCCCGCGGGGCAAAAAAAAAACAAAATAATAATAATCGAACGGCTGAATGGATTTGCACGAAACTTGGCAAAATATTAGGGACTGGTAGCCCGATGTGCCTTTGCTAGGTCTCAATATATGTGCTCCAGTGGATTTTGAGAAATTAACGTTGAAAAAAGATATATATCTGTAACAGCGCTCCGCTTCGCGTACTTTTCGCGTTACGGAGCTTTGCGAAGCTGATTGGTTCTCCGGCGTCTGTCAACATTCCAAACAGTCCGTAGCGGCCGCCATCTTGTCCCTCGGTAGGATTGAGAGACAAGAGGAGGCCAAAGCGAAGGGGGAAATGACCATAAGGGGGCATAGTAGATCCTTCCTGACCTCTTAGGTTTGATGTACCATTTTGCCAAGTTTGGTGTAATTCCGTTCAGCCATTCAGGCTGTAGACGTATGTAAATGTCCTATGGAAAATTGCATGGGGAAAACACATTTGAAAGTGTTGAAATTTAGAACCAATTAAAATGTTACTTTGGTTTTGTATTTGTGTGTGATGAAAGTTAATTGGTTATGTATATATGTCAAATGAGAGGAAACCACAGCCATTTTGTGATACTACTGTCTGAGGTACATTTGTGAGGAATTTTTGGTGGTGAATTTCTGGTGTTTGATTTACACAGTACTAACACTTCTGCTACTTTTAAAAAGGTGAGTTGTTAATTTGTAAGGGGAACTATGTTGTACACTTGAAGATAATTTGAAAAATGTTTTCTGTTATTTATTTGCAGTCCTTCTGTTATACTAAATACTTGATAAAGTTAGTTTTATATTATGTATTACTAAAAACGATAAATGAAAGTGATTATTTTTTTCTGCAATTTACAGCAAGCAATTTCAAAATAAAATGGCTCACAATGAAGAGACCGTGGCAATTTCTTTTGAATTGTCCACTACATTGATTGAAATTGAGAGCACCAATAATGAAATATTGTCACAAGGAGGACATGACTTGTATGATTCCATTAGATTGATTGAAATGGACAGCACCAAGAATGAAATATTGTCACAAGGAGATGACTTGAATGATTCCACTACATTGATTGAAATTGAGAGCACCAATAATGAAATATTGTCACAAGGAGGAGATGGCTTGTATGATTCCATTAGATTGATTGAAATGGACAGCACCAATAATGAAATATTGTCACAAGGAGGAGATGACTTGAATGATTCCACTACATTGATTGAAATTGAGAGCACCAATAATGAAATATTGTCACGAGGAGATGACTTGAATGATTCCACTACATTGATTGAAATGGACAGCACCAATAATGAAATATTGTCAGAAGGAGGAGATGACTTGAATGATTTTTTTGATCAATCTCTTGATGGCGAATTTATCGAGTGTTTGGAGACCATAGAGTTACAAGAATCATCATTGCAGACTTTTAATGAGGAGATTCCAGATGAGATGATTGAAGAGGAAATTACTGATGAGGACATGTTACTAGTTGTTTCAAATTTAGAAAATTCTGAAGAATAAATTTATATTTAGAAATCAAAAATTGTTTGAGACATTATTTATTTTTATTTTTAATTTATGAGGTTGTAGCGAAGTGATTGTAGTATAAAATGAGACTTATAGTATAGAGTGCAACATTTTTATGTTACATGGTAAGTTTACTCATATTTACTTCCCTTCTGCCACTATATTATCTCCAATGTGTATTTGACATGTCTTCTTCATCTCCGGCCTCCTTTCTCTCACTGTGTGTCTCCGATGCATCTTATCGCTGGTATTTTGTGTAATTACAGAAGAGAGTAAAATAAAATAGTTCGGAACGTGAAAAGGGGGCAAAGTAGAGTACTCCTCACCCCCTAGGCCTTTTTAGGCGGTCCCAAAAGGATCAGTTTCTGCTTTCCTGAGAGATTATGGTATGAGTTCCATATACCACAATAACTTGCATTACAACATGCAAGATATCTATCTCCTATTACCAACTTTTGGAGATATTCGCGCTAAGCGCGAATATCTCCAAAAAGTAACACCTGCCCTGAGCAGTTCTTAGCCATGTTATCCAATGGGAGGTGGATAACATGGCTAAGAGTATTAGCTCGGTAATGCATGAATATCGCTGAGTTTTTAGCGATATTCATGCATTGCGGCCGTTTATTATCGCATTTGCGATAAACCTTGATAATAGTAAGGTTTATCTTCGATAATTTCTGACGATGCTTAGTGGTAAAAAATTGGTTGGTAAGCATCGTTAGCGATAAATATCGCTTAACTTTGGTAATATGCCCCAACGTCTGTTAACGTTCGATTCGAAGGAAATGAGGAAGTGTTGAAAAACATTGTCTGCGCCATCTTGCCTTTTTTGAAATGCCACACTTTTGTCGTGCACGGCAGCCATTTTAGATGTCTTGACCAGACCCACTCTCTGCACGCTGTCGATTCGTAGCATGGCTCCTCACCCTCGTAAGCATCTCCCCCAGGCACTGGTCACCACCGCTCTCTGTCTTATGCATGGGCAATAAACCTTCCCCCATCTGCGCTGCTCTTCCCTGAGAATCACACTCTGTGCCCGCCCGACACCTCCCTTTCGCCCTATTCACTACCGCACCCTCTGACACTCCTCTTCCTCTGTGTCCGAATGTCCAGGCCGGTCCTAGGCTATCAGCTAGCCCTGCAGATGTAGTTTATGGCCCCAGCTGTAAAGAATCACCCCTCTTCAAAGGAGTTATAGTAGATCAAGGCCCACACCCGATGTGATCCGTCACAGCACACGCGTTCCTACTATCTGAAAACCATCCTGTATTGTGATTGGGGAGGGGACCGAGCCTGAAGCGGAAGATTCCAGGAATGACTCTTTGTACATCAAAGTTTTTACAATTATGTGTCACATTAAAAATATATAGCACTCCAACAAAGTAGTAGGAATATAAAACTTTAATAACATATAAATATATACAACAAAACAAAAACAGTAAAAACATTTAAACAACGAAGAGACCGTGGCAATTTCTTTTTAATTATCCAATAGATTTATTGAAATTGACAGCACCAATAATGAAATATTCTTGTCAGTAGCGGTCTGTTGTGCGAATAGTTCCAAGGCAGCAGAACGCGCTGAAATCTAGATGGCACGAAAGTGATGTCTAGTAAGTTGCCGCCCAGCAAAAAACGGCGTGGGGCGCCGCGGGGGTGAGTGAGTCCAGTAGGCACCACAGCTATTCTTACCGGCATTGCAGAATTACTGCTGGGGACAATGCCTGTGCTGTAGCAGGGTCACAGCAGAAACAAAAAGGATTCTGTTGAAGATGTTGTTGGTTTTCAATTTGAAAACAGTTCTGGTGTCAACTGCTATGCTAATGTAGTGGTTAATGTTTTGTTTTCTCTAGAAAATGTAAAAGAGGGGGAGGCAGTCCAAAGTTCCGTTAAAAGGGCAAAGGAAAGGATCGGTGGTTTGAACTATCAGTCAAAAAGGGGAGGGGGTGCAATAATTTTTCCTACCGGGTCACACTGTGCTTTCACCGGAAGTAAGGTCTGCAGGATTGTAGTAATTCAAAGTGAGGCTGGCGCCAGCATGGGAGCGCCGACGTCCCGCGGATACAGTTTCGTCACTCCACGGGCGATCATGGCAGTCATTCCCCATCGGGGGTCGGAGACTCCCGCGGCTCCTCTAGAATCTTCAAGGTCGTGGAGGACTACGGTGGTGGAGTCAACCAGTGACCGGGCCATTTCTTTATGTTGGGCCCGCTCTTGCCAGGTCGACCGCCATTTTGAGAGTTCGGCAGCTACTGGCGATCGCGGGGTCACATGAGCGGACGGGCTCCACCCTGCCGGGCGAGACGTTGCAGCATGGCCACAGTGGAAGAACCGTTATCTAGGTCGTTCCGAAACTGTGCAGCACTGTAGTTGTTAGGATGCCACCGCCTGGAGCGCTGAGGGTGCAGCTGGGAAGCCTCCACCTGGGGAGGCGGGAGAGGCCTGTTCGCACCGTCTCTCCCTCCCAGTGCACCCCACGGCGTCTCGCTTGAGATTTGTTATGGCCGGACCAGGCGATGAGGACGAGGGGGGGGTCGGAGGCATGTGCAAGACATCCCCCTCCAGTGTTGTCGCAGCCATTATAAAAGAAAGAAGTGTCCCGTCCGTCTTCGGGCCGGGCTACCGGTGGATGTCGGCCGGACGCCCCTGGCTCTGGCCCCATGAACGGGTTTCTTGGTTTATCGGCTGCAGCCGGATCCCGTCGGCCTCGGCCCCCCGATCGTTGCTGGTCGGACCGGAAGAGCATGTGGCGGGACTACCTGCAACTCTCAAGGGCCACCGCGGCCGGACTGGGAGAGAGAGGGGAGGGTCGAGGAGACATTCCCCCCCCCTGCAACTGTTCAGCGTTGTAAAGGCAATCCCCTGGCCGGGTCCCGCTGGTCTCGGCCTCTCCTCCGGCTACACCCTACGTTAGGATCTCCTGGCCGAGGCGTGGCAGCAGGACCTGCCTTATATGGGCTGCTCCCGGCTGGGCGTAGCCGGAACCCTGCCCCACCTTGGAAGTTTCCAGAGTGGGGGTGGATGTTCTACTGACTTGCATTTTCCCTAGTCTATCGATTTTTTTGGCGTGGCAGGCGGTGGGACAGCGAGGGGTGATTTGGTTTCTCTTACTGTTTTTCTGGTCTCTCACCACTGGCATATTTTAACGTTTTCTTGTTTCTAGGACATTAATAGGTTTTATCATTACGTTATGTTATCGTTTCTTTGTTCGTTGTTTAATAAAAGTTCATGTTCATCAGTGGCCTACTGATTTTCGTTTTCCTATTTTTTTCTTTCCAGGTTGTTTCATGGTAAAGTTTCTGTTAACAGGATACAGTGATCACTTCGTTATTATTGCATATGTCCTTTTCACTAGGGGTGCTCTCTGGTCGGGCCAGATGACGTATCTCTAGTAAATGGTCCGGGTGAAAAAGGTGCATCAATCAGTGGGGAGTAGATAGGCATGACAGATTACAACGGGGGAGAACGGTCCGCATTACGTACCCTTTCACTACTTGCAAAGATTTTCCTACGTTTATTTGCAAACAGGGAATACCTCCAAAAAGAACTAATTCCCAAACAGTCAATGTTCGGACAATCAATCAATCAATGAGGAATGAAATAGGTACGACGTGTTAAAGGCTTGCGTTACCTACCCTTCACTATCTGCAAAGGGAGATAGAATATTCCTATTCTTCCTCGTTTGCAGGTAGAGAAGATCGTTAAGAGAATTAACTTCGAACAATTCAATGCTCGATTGAAACAATCAACAAGGGGTACTGTGAACACAAATGAACGCCGCTTATATACATACGCATTGCTATTTTCAACAGGTTGTTCCTAATGTTTCTATTTTAGCGAGGTCAAAAGAGATCCCATTAGTGGCCTACTGATTTTGCTCGATTCCTTTTGTTTTTTTACACGATTTTTCGCTATCTGCAAAGACTAAACAGAGTATTGCGACTCTGTGCTTGTTTGTAAATAGAGAATGAACCAAAGAGAACAATCAATCAAATGGAGAGAGAAGCAGGCACGACGGATTACAAAGGGGGAAAGGGCTGCGTTAACTACCCTTCACTATCTGCAAAGAGAGAGTACTCCTAATAGAAATGAGGGGTGGGGGGCAGCAATCAAAGCAGATCAGTGTGCATAAACACGAAAAAAAAAATTCTTACCACGTACTTGACATTCGACAGCTTATGATATTTGCTATTAAAAAACCATTGAAATTCACTGAAAAAACCATAGGTTATAGACCATATATAGGGGCCGATTAGGATGGCGGTTTTTCCGCATCCTCCGGGCCGGCGGAAGTGTCCGCCGGCCTGGAGGATGCGGAAAAACCGCGGCGGAGACTCCAAAGACCCACCGCCAAATTAGGATGGCTGGTGGGTCTGGAATTCCGTCCGCCGCTTTTCCGCCGCGGTCGGCTTCCGACCGCGGCGGAAAAGCTATAACATGGCAGGCGGTGTCTATGAGACACCGTCCGCCATATTATGATGTTTGTGTAAATATGCTTTTCCACGGCGGCTTTTCCGCCATGGAAAAGCATACGGACATTCACTTTGGGGGCCCGTTGCGGGCCCCCTGGGTGAATGGGGGGTGGGGGGTGCACATGGGGGGTACCTATGGTACCCCCCAGCATTTGCGTACACAAAGCAGCAGGCACCGTGCGGTGCCTGCCGCTTTGTGCATGTAAATGCAACACATGCTTTTTTAACATTGCGGCGGGTGCAGCTTGAAGCTGCACCCGCCGCAATGTTAATAATAGAGGATGTGACCGCCACACTGGCGGTCACATCCTAATTGCCATGGAGGGACCGCCGCTGCCCATGCGGACGGTCCCTCCTACTCAGGGGTGGCGGACGGACGCAAGTCCGTCCGCCATCCTAATCGGCCCCTTTGTTAGGAATTAGCATTTACAAAACCTTGAAAATTCACTGAAAAAACCATAGGTTATAGACCATATATAGTTAGGAATTAGCATTTAAAAAACCTTATTTTACTCACACAAAACCATTGAAATTCCATATATAGTTAGTTGCACTAACTATATATTGCGCACCCGCAATCCACTGCTGATGATGTCACATATTACATCATTCATGACATGGTCAGTGACATCACTGATGACATCACTGATGACATCTCAAATGACATCACTGATGACATCTCACTTGACATCAATGATCACATCACTGATGATATCATTCATGTGACAATACAATGCATCTCCTCACATTTTAATATAACCTCTGTTTCACCCAGTGTTAAAAACAGAGTATAATTTTTGAAACCATTGACACACCAATACTAGTTACTACATACGTACTCACTGATTCCTACGTCTACACACACATTCACTCATTCACCCATACAATCATTCATACATACAATCACTCATGTTTACAACACAATCATATGCACTCATACACCTATACAGACACTCACACTCTGCCACTCATCCATGGAGTTACTCACACACCTAGTCAGTCCTGTAAAGAATCAATCACACTTCCATTTTCTACTCTATACAGTTAAACATAGAGCACCTTACGTTTTCAACCATATACTAACACATACTTACTCTCTTATACAATCATTGATACAAGTACACATTGATCTGTACAGAGTCACACACCTCCCATCCAGCCACACACACACTCAGTCTCCCATGCAAATACTTGGGCAATCAATCAATAACCCATATAGTTACTCATATAGCTACTGATCAACACATGCAGCAGTTTACAGAACAACAGACATAATGATGCACAAATTAAGACAGTTTAGTCACTAACCCATGCACTCAGTGAGACACATTTAATCACTCACTCATACATTCAGTCATGCACCTACTAAATCCTTCGTCCAGACACTTATACATCCACTCATTCTTCAATATGTAAGACATATTTTAACTTTACAGAAACATAGTCACTGGATGTTGTCATCAGTGATGTCATCAGTGATGTCATTTGAGATGTCATCAGTGATGTCATCAGTGATGTCACTGACCATGTCATGAATGATGTAATATGTGACATCATCAGCAGTGGATTGCGGGTGCGCAATATATAGTTAGTGCAACTAACTATATATGGAATTTCAATGGTTTTGTGTGAGTAAAATAAGGTTTTTTAAATGCTAATTCCTAACTATATATGGTCTATAACCTATGGTTTTTTCAGTGAATTTTCAAGGTTTTGTAAATGCTAATTCCTAACTATATATGGTCTATAACCTATGGTTTTTTCAGTGAATATGTATATAGATGTAGATATTGGGGTTGTAACTGTTTGGGGTTTTTACTTTGTGTTCACTATAAGAGTGGGGGTTTTTCTGTGAAGCAATCTGATGTTGTCTTTTGTTAGTTGTGGGGGTAGGGATGTAAAGGTGGTGTGGAATGTACATATATGAAATATGGTCTTATTTATACATATTGTCATTTTTAGCTTTTTTGATAGTAATGTTTTTGATTTACCTGGAACACTTTATAAGTATTTAGTATAGCACAATGATTGTCTGATGAATTTAATCATGCATTTTTTAATGTTTATTGCATATTTGCACATTACTGTACTAATGGTAGTGTAGTAGGTTCCCGCAATTCTCTAGCACTTTATTTCATCTTTATCACTTATGCACTTTTCAATCTTTGCACTTTATAAACTTTCGCTGCTATATAGAAGAATTTGCATATTTGCACAGTATTGGTATACATGTCATTGACAACAGAAATTATTTTTTAATACTTTTTATTCATAAACTGTATTATTCGATATAATCAACAGAAATCCTGGATTTAACCAGTAATAATTTTTTGTGCTCATACCAGCAAATGGAACAGTATATTGGCGATAGTGTGTTTTCACTGTTTATTATATGTCACATGATTATGGTGGACGCCACCTGGGGGCGGTGTCAACATCACTGCATCAACCTATAAAAAAGCATAGTGATTTAAAATATGTTGCAGCGTGACCAAGGGCTTTTTGCTCGAAACGCGTCGCTGGTTCTGTTCTTAAATAAATAATACCATCTTGCTGACTCTGTTGGTCCGGTCCTCATTCTTTTGCTGGCGTGGAGGCGGTGTCTGCGAGCGCAGAGCGAGCTGAGGAGGAGCTTCGTCTTCATATATATATATATATATATATATATATATATATATATATATATACAGAGAGAGGGAGAGAGAGAAAAGCACATTAATGTTTGTGCACACAGTGGCAGCCAGCACAGGTAAGCAGTAAGTGTTTTTTATTTTTTTTTATTTCATTCTACCTGCCCATCGGCTGTCAACTCCCCCCCATGCCCCCCCCCCCCCGCCCCGCCTCACCGCCCCGCCTCACCGCCCTTACCTGTGCTGGCCACCACTGTGTGCACAGCACATAAAAAAGTAATCTTGGGTACCTTTCATACAGCCTTTCTTTGTTTCTGGGGATTTTGCAATAATACCTTGGTATAATTTGAGCTATTTTCATTCTGCTAGTCATGTACTTACATTTGTGCCAAGACCACTCAGCGCCAAGGTGGCATTTAAATGGCAGATGGTGCACTTTCTAAATGCTGAGTAACATAATATTATATTCACTGGAAATGTTAAATTGAATGACGTGTGGGTGTTTTGTTTCCGATTCTGACAGATTTCTGCAGAGGATGCATAAGTCCACCAAGCTGTAGACCACCTTAGGCAGATAAATAGCCACCAGACCCCATTAGGTTGGTAGGGAGATAGATAGATAGATAGATAGATAGATAGATAGATAGATAGATAGATAGATAGATAGATAGATAGATAGATAGATAGATGGATGAGACAGGGAGAGATAATCCGTATATTCTGGGTGTAACACAGGCCCCAGCAGCCTCCACAGCGTGAGGGGGACTCTCAAACCTTCAAGGAGCCCTCAACTCTTCAGGGGGAACCCATTCATCTCAAGGTCAATTTACACCTGTGAGATACGGCAAAAAAAGGCCCGTCAACACATTCTGCATGTGGGCCTCATCATTTTACATTATGCCACTGCGTACAGTACTTTACCATATTTAGGATCGACTGTCTGCTCCATGTGGAAATTAATAGAGAGACTATTGAGGCGTTAAAGGCAGAGCAGCATTGTGCGGCTCTTTTATCGCTTCCACAGATCTCCTGCCTCCTACCCAGAGTGGAGCATGAACACCCACGAGGCCGCGGTACCATGTGGAAGGAGCGAGCGATCCTCCTAAACAGACTCCTTCCTCCCCGGTGCTTTCAGTCTGCACACCCTCTACCAAGGGGCTGTAACTAGTAACAGGGGATGCTCTCTGGCATATGATTCCAGTGTTTAGGCACATTAAGCCGGGCCTTGGCATTGGTGGCAGTTCCCTCACAGGTGAGTTGCTAGTAAAATATGTTGACAGTACCTCGGCCTGAGAGTCTATATGTAGCATGTCCATCTGCAACTGCCATATGAACTGCAGATGGTCGAGGACATTGGAATTATGTGATTTTGCTACCATGTTTTTTTCTTATGCATTATTATGGATTTTCCGCATTTGCCGCATAATCAGTCATCTGCTGTATAATTTGCAGATTTTAACCCAAAGAATTGTTTCTAGCTTAAACGGATCAAATGTTACTAAACACGTATTTCACGCACAGTGGAAGTCCCTTAAATGTTAATTGGTCATCTTTCAGTTACCTATTTCTGTATGTGGCCGTGAAACGGGTACTAATGTGGTGAAACCTTTGCCCCAACAGTATTACCTAGCATACAAATTTAAAAATAATGAAGTAATACTATTGAAAAATGTTCCACATTAAGCTACAAAATTAGCCTTTTATGCTCCACTGCAGTGTAATTCCAGTGGGCCAGCAATTGGGTGCTGTGGGACACAAGGCTGCACCTGGGATATGATTGCTGTACATGGCCATATAAGGACACAATAAGAGTATGGTAGTAGTATCTTGGCATAAGGGACTGCACCCAGTGCTTAAATTTGAGCCATTGGTTTCTGGTGCTCAGCACTGGCATTTAATCCTCAACACAGGCGCTTTTCATGAGCACCAATTAAGGACACATTCGTTTATTTTGGCACAGGGAGAGATTACGTGATTTGCCCAGAAGCACAGGATGTTAAGCCAACGCCGAGACTCGAATCCGGTTCCCCCGTTCCAAAGGCGGCAGCTCCGGCCATTACGCCACAACCTATCCCCATTTTCATGGTTAGTAATTGGTTCTGTTGTAGGCGGTGGTAACTGGACAAATGGGCTGGTGCAAGCTGGGTCCTGACTAGAGTCCCAGCACTTATTTTTTACAAATGAATCACTGATCGCACCTCTCATAGGATGGCAGCGCCATGACATATAAGAATGCACACGTAGAATCAGTGGTTATACTTCACAAATGATGTAGTAAAATTGTCTGTAGTATCAGAAATTACCTCTGGTGTACTTTAATCCTCGGATAAACTCACAGGAAGCGACGTCACATGGCTTTTCCGTGTCATCATTTAGCCCCTGGCTCTGGTGGCATCACATGAAGAGAATTTGTAAATCAAAGTTCTTTTCCAGTCTTCAATGCTCAAGCATTCGGTGGGGCTGTTTTTAGAGGGCAGGAAGATATCTGGGGCAAAAGAGTATGAGCATAATCACAGGTTTTATGTTCAAACTCGTAGAAAGAATCTAAAAGCTTTATATCGTTTGGAGACATTTCCATTTTCCTTTTTGCTGCTCTCTTTTTTATATTTGCATTCCCTTATTTTGAATCTAAATACAGGAATGTGCACAGTCAGGAAAACATCTTTGTTGAAAGTAATAATGAACAAGAAGACAGATGGCATTTGGAAGAGTGACTTAGTGTCTGTATGACATGAGTTACATTTCCACATACTATCTTGGTCGATTTCTCAGACTATCAAATACTTATATTGACCTAGCCAAATTGAGAAAAAACTGGTTTAAACTCCAGAAATACCCCATTGTCTTATATATGCAGAGATGTCGGACTCAGTGGCCCGCTGTCGTGAACACTTCATATTAGAATGTTGTATTTGTTTAACCCCTTGGCCGTGGCGGTGATTCCGCCGCGGCGCTAGGGGGAGGGGGCCCGCGCGGCGCCGCCATGCTCATGACGGAACCACTCCGTCACGAGCCGCGGTGGCGCTGTGCTTGTGACGGAATGGTTCTGTCACGGCCCCGCCCGCCTAATAGAACGCTCAGCGCAGGCGCGTAATCAGCGCCGCGCAGGCTCGTAATCAGCGCCGCGCAGGCGCGGCAGCCGGGCCGTGACGGAACCATTCCGTCACCAGCACAGCACCACCGTGGCTCGTGACAGTATGCAAGGGGTTAAGGTGCTCAGGCTACCATTGTGCAGTAGTCTAAATTGAAGGTGCTGGTAAAGGGACAGTTTAATTGGCTTACTAGCTTGACCATGGCTCCGGAGCTCCAGCCTAAGATTTCTAATCAATCATGAGTGTCTCGGTGTCCAACCTACAGTTTTGATGATCTCGGCCAGGTGGATGATGTTAATGGGCAGCGTTTACCGGTGGAGCAGGCTGGTCTGGAGGATTAAAGCGCATAGGCTGTAACTTTAGAGCATCCTTTTATAAGGTGGTGCCAGTCTGCTAGAGGCACATATTCCCCCACAGAAGATATTTAAAGGTATTTTAAATGATGCTTTGCCCTAGGATATTTGATGATGTTTATGATATAGATGACCTCATCATGTTATAGTTGGGGGCGGTGGTGGGTGTGAAGGGAAGGTTAAGGCTATTTTAGGGTGCAGTTTCATGCACTCTTGTCAGGATGTAGGAGCTACGAGCAGGGTATTGTCTGCAATTCCCCCATCGTTGGGCTTTGGGGTTTATTGGGTCACCTGGAGTTTTAGGGGTTGGCTGCAGGGCTGGTGGGGAACACTTTATACCGAAAAGGAGCAGTGACATAAGAGTGGCACCAATCAGGAAGGTCTGTCTATGTAATGGGTCTTAAAGTTTACATTAACGGTATGTCAAACAAGCAAAAATACAGGGAGTTGATTAGATGGTTGGCTTCTTCCTCCCCAGAAGTCTTATTTTTACAGGAGACCCCTCTCAAGAACAACTTCCCAAATGTTTTCATTCCTAAGCAGTACCCACATGCTTATTTTGCCTTCCTGGCTGGCAGTAAGGGGGGGTGGCAATTTTATTAGGCAGGAGGCTTCATTGGCTGTTATTTGACATAATGAGACATCCACACAGAAGGTGGCTATGGCTTTAAGTTCTTACTGACGGGACCTCTTTGAATTTGGTCAACCATTACAGCCCAGTTTTTGATGAGGTAGATTCACTAGTTCAGTTCTATAATATTGCCATGGGAGCGGTGGGGCCGATCATTTTAGGGGCTGATTTCAATTATGTCCAGGACTTAGCGTTAGATACATTGAATAAAGCTAAAAACAATGGAAGGCCCAAACTAAACGAGTGGTCGATATGCTGAAGCAGGATTTTTAATTGGTTGATCCATGGCGTAGTGACCATCTAGGCATTCTAAAATATACTTGCTTCTCACATCGGTTCCACACTGCTATCCATATTGATTTTTTTTAAACTCTAGCAAAAGGGTGGGTTTGAATATTTGGATTTGGGCATATTCTTTTTCTGATCATTATTATGATGGAGTTGGATGCAACTAGAGGGGATAGGCATGGGTGGCAGCTGGCCCAGAACCTTCTCTCTAATTAGGAGTGTCGTACAGAATTTAGGACATTTTATCAGGATTTCTTCAGGTTAAATAGGGGTATGGCATCTCTGTCTTCTGTGTGGGAAACTTCTAAAGACACAGACCGGGGGTAGATTATTGCTTATAAAGCTCAGCAATGTAAAGCACGTGCACAGAAAATAGTAGAGTTGTAATCGGCAGTAGATATAGCCCCTCAGAATAAGAATAGGCATCAAGATTAACAGCTCCCCTTAAAGAACCATCTTGAAAAGGGTAAGCAAAATGTGAGGGATTTTATTATGGAAGAAATCAACAGCTCTAGGATTTTTCAGGAATGGGTATTTGAAGAGAGCCAGCAGATCGGGAAACTCTTGGTGCGGTCAACGCGAGTAAAGCGGGATGCAGCGTAAGTTAGGTAGGTGCAGACGCATTCCATTCATCATTTGTGTGTCTTTTGCTGTCTCGCTTTAAGTGTGATGAGTATGCCCAGGCGCGGTTCCTGAACTCAGTGTACCACTGGATCCAATCTAGTCTGACTATTGAGGGGTGATGCCCTGAAACTGGTCCCAGGATGCTTGTTTCTGGTCCAGAGAGGACCTATCCTTCTGGTTCAGGCTGGACTGTTCCAGTGAGGAGCAGGGTCAAGACTGATTTTCTTATGGCTGGGTCTAAAGTGGGGGGGTATGGCGAGCAAAAGAACAATTGATTTAACCTCGATCTCTTGACTGCGGGTGAATGTTTGATTTGTTCCGCATTTCATCCATCATTCATGTCTCTTTTGCTTTCTAAGAGTGCATTTTAAGACCTACACTTTAAAAACCAACTTCACTAAAACATGTGATTTTTAAATTCAGAATCCAAAGACACCAAACTCCAATTTTCCATCTGCTCCCAATTGGAAGTTGCACTTGTAAAGTGGCATAAGGCAGCTCCAATGCTAACCTATAGGAGAGATAGGCCTTGCTGTAATGAAAAACGAATTTAGCCATTTTTCACTACCAGACAGGTAAAACTTGAAAGCACATGTCCCACCTTTTAAATACACTGCACCCTTCCCATGGGGCAGCCTTTGGCCTACCTTAGGGGTGCCTTATGTAATCAAAGGGAAGGTTTGGGCCTGGCAAGTAGGTGCACTTACCAGGTCGACATGGCAGTTTAAAACTGCACACACAGGCTCTGCAGCGGCAGGCCTGAGACATGTTTGAAGGGCTACTCTTGTGGGTGGCACAATCAGTGCTGCAGGCCCAATAGTAGCATTTGATTTACAGGCCCTGGGCACGTGTAGAGCGCTGTACTAGTAACTTATTAGTAAATCAAATATGCCCATTAAAGTGAAATCAAATGCCATTACATTTTAGACACAGAGCACATGCACTTGAGCTCTGGTCAGTAGTGGTAACGTGCCCAGGGTCCTACAACCAGCAAAGACCAAGTTCAGCACACAGTCAAAAACAGTAGGTCAGAAGTAAAAAGAGCGGGGAAACCAAGCCAAAAGATACCAGGTCTAACAATAACCATAATGTAAAATAGCATGGGCCTGCATTTGGTGTCTGAAAGACCTAAATATACCTCCAAAGTCAAATCTAATATATGATAGTTGCACTGGTGATAGGTTATTTCGGAAGGATATGACAATACTATACGTGATCTGATGTGTGAATATATGAAGCTATAACTGGGCATTTGAGTTTACTAGAGAATGTGTCAGATGAAGTCGGGCATATGCTGCTGCACCTGCAATAAATGAGCAAGATGAACTTGGGTATATAACGTTTACACTCCAGTGCTTAATTTGAGCTCGTGATTTCTTGTGCTCCGCACCAGCTCTTAATTGTCAACACCCACACTTATAAAAGTCTGGCCCATGGTAGCGTAGTTTGTCTAATTTAGAGATTAGCACAACCTTTGTCATTTATTAATTCAATATACAGTAAAAATGACTACTACCTGCCACCCAAGCCACTCTTATAGCTTTGGGGACCTGGAATAGTCTAAATTGTCACACCTGTCGGAGTGTGATGGTTAGTAGTTGTGTTGATACTGTCATTGGCAGCGCCGGCAGGGGCAATGAGTTATGCAAGGTACAGTGGCCTCCTGGCGAGGGCCCTGCTACTTATTCTTTTACAAATTTAGCACTGCACTAAGCAGATAATTGAAGCACCTACATATTTGAGATAGTACTTGCAATATCATATATGTACCTTGTAAATTATGGTTGCCCCCAGAAAATTAGGTTGCACCTTGCATGCGTGGCTTGAACCTGAACATATGCTAGCAGTTGATAGCCATGTATGGCTGCACAAGGCAAATCTTCGCAATACCGGTGCATTTGGCATTGCCCCAGCACATGACTGCAGGCATATGATGGTTGTAACTGTGCCTTTAAGGCTGCAAGTCCCTATAGTTAAAGGTAGGTGTATCAACTTAGGTAGTACTTGAATTGACATCTCAGAAAATATTTCAGATAACACTCTATTGTAATCAATAATGTTTCTGATAGAAGCATAAAGAGGCAAAACATAAGTTACCAATATTGTGAAGCAGTCATTTTCCTGATCATGTTTCTTGATACGCCACTGTGCTTGCAGAATATCATCATTTAATTTGAATGATTGCTACCTGAACTACATCTTGTCACCAGGATTCCTTTCAGGAAAAGTTCATTTTTAAGCTGAGTTCTATTTCTTGGTGATAAGCATCCCTCAGTGACAATGTGATAAGTCAAGGATGGATGCATGGCTCGACATCAGTGGAATGAAGGGATGGGGGATGAGGGATGGTGAAATAGAGGAGCATCGCTGTTGCACTTCTCCAGTGCTGAGTTTTACAACATAGGATGGAGAGACAGTCTTGGTGTGATTCCATTAGGTTATAATAAGGAGAAACAAACCCGGGGAGTATTAGTGAAACAGCGATTGAAACAGTAGGGAGCCTGGTAGATAGGCAAGGAGAAAACAGAATGGGAGACAAACAGACATAGAGACCAACCCACAGACAAGGTGATAGACATACAGATATTTTCACGGATTGATGGACGGACGGGCGGATGGGGAACATCCTTTTCGACGCGGATTTTACCCCTCAGTACTTTTAGAACTCGTCCTTTACAACGCAAGTCGTAACCACAACTTGCGCTGGAGGGCGCTAGAGGATAAAGAATAGTACATTTACTATTCCAACTCCTTCCCTAGTATCCACGGGGACTGGTGCTAGAATAGTAAATTATATTATTTACTATCCGCGCCCCCAACGCAAGTCGTGGTTACGACTTGCGTTGTAAAAGCACGCGTTGTGACGGTACGTGTCGTACCATCATACATCCCGGGCGGATGGATGGACGGACTGACGGAAGGACGGACGGATACGCATGGCAGTATGGTCAGTTTGGAAGACGAAAAAAGCAAATAGATGACTGAATGGACAAACCTGCATCACTGCCTTATGGATATGTAGATCTATAAAAAGCTATTAAAATACGGAAAAGTTCTTTCAAAACCACCCCTCATCAGAAAAGACTCACCTCATATGAGAGAAACCCTTTTTCCCCCCAAGTGTACCATACATAAAGGCGAAGATAGTTTATCACTTCGGAGTTAGAACAATGTGCAATGTTTCTTTCTCACTGCAGGGAAACCGCTTATTGCATAATGGTGATTTGATGTGATTTATTTAAATAATCTATGCGTGCGCGTGTGCGTAGATACGTACACATCGTAAAGCTACCGACGTCTTGCCTCAGTAAAGGAGTCAGCATCTCCCTTTGTGCTTTATGTTTAGCCAGCCATGCCTTCACATGCCTCTCACATCTCTCAAAATGTTCACAATTTATGAATCCAACCCAGGTCTGGAGATTATATCTGTCAAGAGTCCCTGCACGTGGGAGAAATGTGATGCCAAAATATGTGGCAAGCATGGGAACTGCACGGCCAGGGAGACCTGTACTTGAACTCACCGAATGACACCGGCCAACTGTAAAGTATCTGTGGCGGAGCATTTCCGAGAAATGATGTGCTTGCGCCCCAGAAAATCTAACGGCATCAATATGTCATCTGTCACCGGGCCTCCTGTCTGAATCCACCACAGCTCCGTGCTGCAATAAACAAGCGCCGCCATCTTGTAGTCCACAGAATGTGCATTTCACAGTGAGCGGAAGACAGCCTCACATGGAGTATGGCCGTGTTCCAACAGGAATGGAGGCTTTACACCGACAGGGACTGTTCAAACTAGCAGGGACATCATTTATGGGCCGCTAGGATAGTTATTGCCCTACACTCTGTTTTACTAGTTGTATGTTCCCAGGAGGATTTAACCAATGTGACGATTTGTGTTTTAAAGCATATTTTGGAAGATTTTGCTATTTTTAGTAGTTTTTTTTGTAGTTTTCCTCGATTAATTTTTATTATTAGAACACTGCAACATTGAGAGTTCCATTGAAGACTATGGAGTGGGTCAGGGCTAATAATGGCTGGTATATATCATCTGCTCTAACATTCCAGTTTTTATCTTTCTGCTTCTCCCTTAATTTAGAACAATCTACTTGCAGTAGGTGGAATATTCTGTTAGAATTATAACCCTTCTTCCTTCAGTCAATCAATCAATCAATCAGAACTTTTTAAGCGTGGCTACTCACCCGTGAGGCTCTCAAGGCACTGGGGAGGGGTGGGGGGGACGGGGCGATGCTGAAGGTCCAACTGGGTGCTGCGGTTCAGTCGAAGAGCCAGGTCTAGAGATCTTTCCTGAATTAGATCAGCAACGGCGATAGGCTGAGGTGGAAAGGCAGAGTGTTCCAGGGCTACAACAGATCCTAAAGGGCCCTCTTCTTTGTTATATGTCCTTGTCTGCGGCTCAGGCCTTAACAATCAATATACTTTTCAACAGCAGGCTATGAGGCAATATTAGAACATTGAACTATTGAGAGTTCCAGTGGTGTGACAAAGGACCGATAATTTCTGACATAGACCTCGTACTCCAACATTACAATGATTGTGTTTGAATCTCTCTCTGTCTAATTTACAAAATTCTGCCCTCAGTCGGTGGAATGATATAATAGCATTATAGTAGTTTTACCTTGGTCTATATTGGTCACTAAAGGCCCTCTCTCTCACTATTGGCATTTGCCTCAGACTTAGTCGTAAAGCTCATGCACAAGGCTTTTAACGATCAGCCCTTGACCAAAGGCCACTGGAATTATGCAATTGTGCAGCAGCTGTGATTTTCACATAATTATAGATTTGCCCCATATGCCACATAATCCATCATGTGCTGCAGAATCTGCAGATTAAAAAAAATATGTTTTCTAGCTCAAACGGTTCAAAAGTTACTAAAAATGCTGCAACACGTGTTTTGCTCACAGTGAAAGGCCCTTTAGTAAACTGGACCTGTCACCTTTTGTTGCTTATTGCTATATTTGGGTATTAAAATGTTACTATGGAGGTGTTACCAAGTTTAAAAATGACAAAAAAACAAAGTTATGGTATTACAAAATATGCCACATATGCTGCATAATTTCCCATTTCTTGACGCAAAATTTACTCAAGCCTGCAGCATAATTTGGCCTCTCCTGCCGTATAATTCCAGTAGCCCTGAGTATGAGCCAGCAGGGGCGCACAATACAAATACTGATACAAGAAATAATCACAAACACAATGGGCTGTCATCAGTGGTCAATTCATTTGATTCCACTTTGTGTGATGTTATTAAAGGCAAAAAGAGGATGTTTTCTCAACTTATCTATTTCTTTGATCATAATCATCTCAGACATTTCATAGGTGAAAACATAACCAGTCTCAAGCCAGAAAATGTCCAAATGTATACCAGTAATGAAAATAATCATTACAGGCTAGTTATATGTTGTGTCAAACCTAGACAATTTAAAAGTATTAATCATCATTGTCATGCTAATTTTAATTGCTGGTTTCGCTCAACTGAATGCATTCAAACCTTGTGCAATGTGTAATTTTCACATATCCTTTGAATATAATGAAGTATCTTAGAAGGAAGAATTGATTCTTGCTGAAGTACCAGTTGCAATGAGTCAATTCATGTAGTTGGAGAGAGTCTTCAGTCTGGGGAGGTCATTATGAAAAGCCACTGCCCATACAGGTTTGAAGCCACTACTGCAGTTTGTGGATTTCTGCCTTCCATTAGGAGTTCATAGTGTGCAAAACAAAGTTCTCATTGAAGCCGTCCGAATGACCACAACAAGGGATGGCTGCAGTGTTTGGTGACGTAGCAGAACTTTGCATCTCATGAAGAAGTGCTAAGTTCACAGATTCTGCCCTCATTCGGCGAAGTTTCACTTTGTCCGCCCAACCTTATACCTTGCAACTGAATTTCCCACATATCCCTAATGGGACAGCAGAATGGAGGAGAATGTGTTTCCCCGCTTTCACCTGTGCTTCAGCGAGGAACCACTCTAGGTGGCACTCCGTCATCTTCATTTCCCCATGTTGGACTCTCACACTGGGATTTCTGACAGTGGGATAGGATATGGAGTATGGCAGTACCGAGATAAATGGCAAGACTTTGCTGTGTGTTCTTCTTCTGGTCCTGCATGGCAGCTGTATAATTCACAAGCATCCACGTTTCGCACTGCAGAAGTCTTTTTATCCGCGTACCTCAAACTGCTCATTGGTACTTGGGCCACAATCTTAATGCATTCATTTATTTGTTGTCTACCACACCAAAGTCAAGCTATCACTCAGACAATCAGAGCCATGTCTCATACACATGGCATGCTAACTCAAATGCCATACCTTGTCCATCAGTGGCTTTAATGAAGCAAAAATAATATGCCAAGAATGTTATCCATGGTGCAATATTTCACACCACTAACATTTACTAGTGGTCTAGTATTCACTTTATATCTTAACTGATTGTGAGAGGAACTGCAAAAGAGTTAATTGGAGAAATAGAGAAAGCTGGGCTGAGTCTGTAGTGGACGCAGCATATTATAAATGTAGATCTCTCACCATATCAACCAGCAGAGAACCCTCAAGAAACAGTATACAGGCTGGAGCCTGTGCATAGATCTTTACAGCTGTGACATATGGGTCTGTTTATGCAGAATTCCTAGATGGCCGCCCCACGCTTCCATTGGCCCATTTTGCACGCTCAGGATGCCATTGTCTCAGTCTGGGCTTTTGGCTACTTGGGGAGGATAGACTTCAGAAGTTTAATGCTTTTTGAACTTTGTAATCTTCTGTGGTATCTCTCTTCAGTTGTTTTATCTACACTTGCTTCTGCTTCTCTACTTCTGTGGTTCCAGTCCGCTGATACATACCTTGCCTTTGCGTGTGATATTCTTCATGGAACTTTCACTCATTCAGGCTATCAGCCCTCCAGAGAAACCTTTGTATACCCTTTGTAAAACTCCATAAAGCCGATTTAAGAAACAGATGTTTCCCCTTAGGGGATGTTATTCATGTTTCTTAAGCTCTGGATATCATTGTTGCCTCAGCAATGAGTTTAAAGTGATCAAGTATCAAGTTTGGCTGACACTCTAAAAACAACGTCATATCCCCTCTTTCCACCATTGCCTTGCCCACCTAGCTACAGTGACATCCAAATAATGCTCTTCCTCTATCAGAAAATCTTCTTTTGAGTTATTCACCTTTGGTAGTGCAAAAGTGTATTTGCAACTCAAGATTGCTATGGTTCAGAAAAAAATTGATTTGCTTCAAAACAAAAGGTAGGTTGTTGGAAGACAATTCCACATTTTATGTTAAAATATATTTTTATATTTTCATTGCAACCACAGCATGTGTCTAAATGTGTTTATTTCCAATATATCTTTCCAGTACTTCTATGAAAAAGAGGAATATTCGATAAGCATGGACTGTAACTGGAAAATTAGAACTTTTATCTATAATTTTTGCCGCATTCAATTTCAAATTCTGGAAACATTACACTTACAAGAAAATAACATTTGGAATCTGGCACAAGGTCTGATAACTATTTTTATTCTTATTTGGTTAGTGTATTGCTTGTCTCATAGTACTGTTTTTTACTGACTCACACCAGCCATATTTGATCACACATCATTCCACAAGTGAAAAGGAAGCATTAGAATTTCCTAAAGATAGTTAGCTTATTTGCATAACCTGGCTGCTTGTCTCTGCCCCTTCACTCTCATACAAAGTATTCTGCTGTGGAAGGTGGATTCAGATCATGGAGTAATACTAGCACTAATTTCTTCAACTCAGTGGATTGATGGGTGACTTATTTATTTTCATGTCAATATCTCTTAGGTTTACGAGCCCCCTGCGATGCCAGAGTGTGACTTTTTGTGACTCTCTGGTGGCGCAGATTACTAAATCATATTTATGAGGCCACGCAAAGTCAATATGCGTGCCTTTGGATGGCCTCATAGTTATGGAGTAAGGCAAGTCAGCAAAAAGGGCTGCATTGCCTCACTCTGCACTCAGGAGGTGTTCCATTGGGTTTGTATTGAATTTTCCTATGACACATCCATGGATTTTGACGCTGCCCCAGATTTACAAGATCATGTAAGCCTGGGGAAGCGCCAAATACTTACGCCTCCCAAGGTGAGACATAACAAGGAGAAACTTATCTATTTATCCCCGTTAATTCCTCTTTCTGTGCAGGAAACTGCCCCTACCTGCACAAAAACAATCCTGCGGACAGCACAGGCACTGTTGCACCATGGTGCAAGGGTGCCTGCATTGGCATTAAGCAGCCGCAATGGCGCCAGTGCAGGCAGAAAGGGCAGGAATGCACCATATTTTATAAATACAGTTCATTCCTGCCCTTTCACCTTGGCTTAGGGCAGCACACCAAGATGACTTGCTGCACTGCCTTACGCCAAATTTCTTTAACCGCATCCGCGCTGTGCGCTGAAGATTGCGGAATCCCGCGGTTCATGACGAGCTCAGCTCGTCATGAGCGTACGAGAGGTGTACCTCATGACGAGCTGAGCTCGTCATCAGCGTCGAAGTGGTTAAGAATTTCTGCTGAACAGAAAATTTAACAGTTTTGGTTAGGTATCTACAAAGTTGGTTTGAACATCAAGAATTTATTTCCCATACAAAATATGAAACTATTCTACACCAAGCCAGCTCTTTGCGCAATTAATATAAAACGCAATACAGAGAGAAAGAACAAATCTAGGGGTGGATAGCACAGGGCAGATGAGAAACGTATATTGTCAAAGGATATAAATATTAAGCTGACATGGCCCTAAGTGCTGAAGCCAGGTCGCAAACCAGTCAACAGTTTGAGCACACTTATTGGTTTGCGACCTAGGCTACTTTTTACGTTGCAACTGTACTGAGTCACATTGTAAAATATACCTTTACATGCAGGTGCAAAATCTTTTATTTCATTGGAAATTTTGATGGAGGAGCCATTTTGCATCTCCCTGCACATGCCTGCAAATGCAAGGATGAAGGCCTAGAAGGGGCAGAAAATCAAATCTCAACCCCTGTTTTAGAATTCCCTATAGCTGACCATTTTTGTTAAGACTGCCCCTGAAGTAAAAAGAAATGTTCAGATGTAAACAATGGTTACGGGGGAGCATGCAGTGATCCTGTGGAGCACTGTCCCAAAGCCACCAAGCATCATTCTAAAGTTGAACACTGTCCTACGAGGACAGCTTCAACTTCACGATTTGTTTACTTCCGTAAGTTAGGTGTCAATAGCCATTCAGTGCCTGGTGACCACAAATGTGGTCAGAAACCATTGATACAAAGTTTCTGTATGTCTAGTCACATTTGCTGGTGATTTGGGGACAGGTAACCACTGTGGCTCTTGTGGATCCCGTCGTGTGCCTCTTGTGGAAATTGTCGCATGGCATGTGAATCACTCAGATGTCTTCAGGTCCAGCTAGCGCTGTAATAAATGGGTACTATGCTTGTTATCTATGTTGTGAACATTTACTGTAGTAAAGCACTCTGACTCACATGCGCTGTAAAGACCAAGGGCCGAATGTACGATGCTTGCATTTGGCGAATCGCAAATTGCCTCAAATTGCAATTCGCAATTTGCGACTTGCCAAATGCAATGTACAACAGTGTCTCAGACACTGTTTGAAATTCCCAATGGGGTCGCAAATGGCATGCCTCATCAATATTTATGAGGCAAGCTTAATTTGCGATCCCATTGGGAATGGCTAGCACTCACAGGGATGGTGGCCTGCTGGGGTCAGCAGACCAGCATGTCTGTGTCTGCTTTTTCAATAAAGCAGATTTTTTTTTTAAATGAAGGAAAAACGATGCATTTAAAAAACAAAAATGAAACTTTTCAGTTTAATTTTTTAAGGACAGGCAGTTGTCCCTGGGACCTCTGCCTGCTCTTAAAAAATATTTTTGCACCCATTTATAAAGGGGAAGGGGACCCAGGGGACCCCATCCCTTTTGCGGGTGGCTTACCACCCTTTTGAAAAGGGTGGTAAACTGCGAGTGTTTTGCGACCGTAAATGAAGTCGTAAAACAATCATACATAGGTGTGAAACTCGCTATTAGGAAGGTATTCCCTTGGCACGCCCTTCCTAATAGCGAGTCGCAAACCATATTTTGTGAGTCGGTTATAGGTTAGCGACTCGCAAAATATGGTTTGTACATGGGGCTGACCTATTTTGCGGTCGCAAATGGGCCAAATTCCCATTGGCGACCGCAAAAACCGGTCGTACATCTGCCCTTTGTTATGTTTGCTTTGAACATTTACTGTTGTAAATTACTCCTATACCTTTGGCTCTAGCTAGCGCTATGTAAAACTCTCAAATAAATGAACAGTGACTCAAAAGTAAGAAAGGAATACCCCTTTTACACCAGCCCCTAATTTGCAAGGTGGAGTGGGTTGCAAAATACATTTTGTACTCTGCAAACAGGCTCATAGACCAGTAAAACTAAGTCTATTAATATCTAGCCATATCCTGGACAACGTTATTTTGTTTTAGTGTGGCTTCAAATGATTATGCACAGTTTTGAAAATTCAAACTAATAATGCCTCTTCAAGGCACCAAAATAAAATATTGATATCTCCCAAAGTGTAATCCAAATGAAAACATTTTCTTTGCACCAGACCAAGACATTTGGTCCTTCCTATAAAAAAGGTGCAGTCAAACAAATGTA
This sequence comes from Lissotriton helveticus, assembly GCF_964261635.1. Taxonomy (NCBI): domain Eukaryota; kingdom Metazoa; phylum Chordata; class Amphibia; order Caudata; family Salamandridae; genus Lissotriton; species Lissotriton helveticus. Next base: position 273,927,282 of record NC_136068.1, read on the forward strand.
TGTGAAGTATTAAGGCTGATTCTATTTTTTCCCCTCATGTCCCAGTATTAGGTGATTTATTGGTTTCTGCTACACATACAATTTGTGGTTGAGACAGTTTTGGAGGCAATCCAACAAAAAGTATTTTCAAATGCAGGCCCCATTTTCCCATTTGGTTTCGCTGTGCGTTATGCCTCCGTCGCAGGCACCAGGCTGGTTTGAATCATCTCATTGAAGGGACATGGGATCCATCAGTAGATCTGGGACAAACGTTTCCAGAATTATGAGCTGCTAGCTTAACGCCATTTATAATGAATTGTTTATGTTGTAAGTATCTGCAGACCCTATAAGCAGATGGGAAAAGCAAACCTAAAAAGGGGAATAAACCTTAAAATGGAGTAAATGGGCAATAGAGAAACGAATATAGCCCAAATATGATTTGCCTTCGAAAACGTGGGATAAATGCGCACACCACTAATTTCACAAATTAGCAAATGCACAATTTGCTCCTGATTATCAGATGACACTTTGGATTGAGAAATAGCGAACTAATAGCTCAAGTTATCCTCCATTTCAAGGTGAATAAACAGTGCGCATGTTCTGTTAGCACTCGTAATTTGTGGTCCGATACCAAGGCCACATTATGATCTGGACCTTTGTGTGACTTTCACTTCTTTCAGTTTGCAAGTATTAGTAATCAATATGGATCTGAATTAATCAGATTATCAGTGAAAATAACGGAATCACATTCCAGCATTCCATCTGGAATAAAAACATGGGATTTATTGTGGTTCAAGATCAACTTTTTCAGCCGCAAATTATATTGACTTGTGCCTGCCGGAAGACGGGGTTCTCAGTGTTCAAGACTGCAGTCGTACGTGTTGTAGGGTACAATTGTTTTTGTAGTATTTGCTCCTCACACGGCAATGAGAGAAAATTATGCTTACTCTCCTAACCCACCATTGACTATGACTCTACTCATTCCTACTGTCATGCTCACCTTTTTTCTTGCATGTATATGCACGCGAGGTGTGGTGGCTCAGTGGATTAAGGCATCCACTGCAGAGGCCTGTGTTTCACCTCATGGTCACAGGTTCAAATTCTTGGGGAGCCACTCAGTCTCTTATCCTTTCTGAGGTCGATAAAATGAGTACCACATAGTTGGGTAACAATAAATATCTGTTATTCAGTGCCAAAATGCCCCTTTGGTGGTGAATGTGTGTTTTACAAATACACATGATATGTTATGCAAGTCAGATGGGAGAGGGGCAAAAGGTTTGGATGCTAGTTTGAGGATGTGACATGTCTATTGTATATAGAGTGAATCTGGCTTTCCTCACTGACTCCGACAGATATATTTATATCTTCCCATTAACCACATAAAACATTTCCAAAAAGTGCCCAACAAGGCTGTGTGAAGAAAGGAAGCCCTTTTGGGTTTTCATTGGAGTTTTTCCTTTAAACAGATGTTTAGATAGGTTGGTCAAGCTTAATTAAAATGTGTCCTGCAGGATTACTAAGACCATGTCTCTCTCAAGTTATTGCACTATGTTATGCATATGAGGGCATAATCTAAAAATGTAATCCGTTCTGCTAAGCGGTGACCAGTGACACCACTTGTGTTCTTTGTAAGTCGGCTACAGATTTATCTGCCAGGTCGTTCTCATTAGTCCCTTCAAAGAACCGACATAATGTGGAAAAAGGCCAGCCACAGAACTGGATATACTGGTTTGGCTGAATCACTAATACAGCGAAGGTTTCTGTTTTATTTCTCTTTTCATAAAAATGTATATAACAAAATAGACCACTGGGATGTAAAGGTACACAGCTGGGGATGACGCAATGCGTAATTACATATAATAAAATAACGTATTATGAGGACTTTTTTGAGGCACAATCCAGCTGTCGAGAACTAGCCAATCATTTTCAAGAGGGTGTGATTGTCAAAATATGTATTCTGATTTTATCTTTATTGAACGGAAAGAACCTTTAGTCTTGCCAAATCCCAACAATGGTCACGGTAATTTAGAGGAGTAATTGGTGTAACAAAGGCAATCTATTTGAGAAATGCCACGGCGTGCTTTAACAAAAGGTCTTTCAGAGTGCCTTCACTGTATAGGTGCCTGCCAAAAAAACAGGAGCAGTTGGGAAACTTGCATATAGAGTGCATTGTCCTGTACTTCATAGAAACAGTTGCTGCGCCACTCGGCAGCAGTGCATAAAATGGCGCCGCTAATCCACACACGCTTCGCTCCCAGAAATAACAATAATGCAATGGCGTTCGCGCGTGCTGCCTTGAAAAATCATACAGTGCTGAGCTGACTGTGTCATCGGAATTAAGTAGGTCACGATTTCACCTCTCCTGTCTGCTAATGTGCTCTATAAGCTAATGAGATCTTGAGAGATAACGACACGTACAGTAGCAGGAGGGGGCCAGCCTGAACATATATTCTCATTACTGCCTGTTTGTGGCAACGTCTGATTTTTGTTTTATCTTTTTCAAAGTGATAACAGAGGCCGAGTACAATTTACTCCGAAGGTTGTGTTTAATGAAAAGTGTGCTAGGAGCATAATTTGCTGTTATTACGTGTAATTATCAGCGTTGCCTCTTCCTGGAAAAGAAGCCACCCTGGTTGACGTGGGAGAAACCTTGCAGGTTATTATGTACGTGCAGGCTTATCTGGCTATCTGTATGGCTATCAGGAGCATTGCCAAATTCCACTGATCCTTCTCTGATCGGGAAAACTTATCTGGAATATTTTATGTTATTTTACAGAGAAGTTGCATTGTGCAGCGGCCCCCATTTCCAGCAGGTCCTTGTTAGCAGCCTAGCGATAGGCTGCCCCACAGGTACTATACGCTTCCATCAGGGATTAGGTCTTGTCATTTCAGTCTGTACTTATGTATGATTGGATTATGTTTCCTTTACCTAGAAAGGTAGGTCTCTACTGCTCTAGTGTCTTTGTTCGCAAATGTTTTTGAAGTTTCATTAAAAGCCACGTGTGTATATTTGATTTATTTTCACTCGCGGTATGAAACAACAAATTAAATGTTAGCAGTCTTGCCTCATTCACAAGCTCCTGGTGTCCTAGATGGCTTTGTCTTTGAAAGTGCAATGTCAGACTGACTTTTTGGGCCAGCTCAAAAGGCCCGGGGTGCGGTCTATTTTTTATTTTTTATTTTTTTGTTCCGTCATGGCGTGCAGTGCTGGTCTTCCCGAAAGGCCAGTCCAACTTTGTGAACGTGCCTTTGGAAATAGTACTTCCATAGCAGTCCGTATGTTACCAAGCGGGGCAAAGACATTGACAGCTCTGGAGTGGCTAACTCCCACTGCCATTTTTTCACAAAATAAAAATAGGCCGAGGCTGCTCCAAATAAGACCGGGCCAACCACTTTTTACCCCCAAAAATGCCCCCAAAAATCACTGCCTCACTGCTCCTCTATGGAAGTGGCAAGGCAGCTTATACTTATTCACAGCTCCCTCCCGGAAGGACCCCATAAAACCCTGCACAGGCTTTATTTCCATGTAGTTTATTTGCGTTGGTACCCCAAGGAGTGACAGGTGTACTAATAATTTACGAAAGTGTTGTGGAGAGGGGGCTTCAAGGAGTACAGAAGTCCCCCAGAAAACATTTTAAAAAGCTGTCTCCTGAATCCTGGATCATTGAATTCATGACCCCAGGAGAGCTTACCATTTTTCTTAAAACGCTTCCGTCCAAGCTACGGCTCTTCAGCTGGAGTGCAAGGATCACTTATGATTGGCCCGATTCCTGTGTTTTGTGATCCGAGTAGTGTTAACGAAAAACTCATGTTAATGTTTTTGTACTAAAATGCATGGTCTGAATAGACATTTATATATATATTAATACTTTACATTCAAGAAAAAAATCTCAAAAATTGACTGAAAAAATGCAAAGGTTGAAGTGGTTCTATTAATAAGTGAAAAAGGTCAGTTAAAATATAATATTTTAAACTCTAAAAAACACTGAAGTAATTAATTATAACTCACTCTTACCATGCACTGCTTATGACCCAACATATTGAATCACTGATGACGTGTTCTATCCCATCATTGATAACATCACTGATAACATATGAAATGATATCACTGATGACCACACTATGCATGGTGGTGGGGTGTGAGCTATATAGTTCCTTGAGATAACTATAACTGTTGAATTTTAGTTCAGTGGTTTTTAGCATTTAAAATGTAATGTTTCAGCTGACAATTTCACCTATAGTTATATAAATAATTACAATTAGTTCTTGGTGAATCAGAATGATCACATTTTCATTATATACATTCTACATTCTGCAACGTTTGAAGTTACAAGAAGAAACCAGTGCAGTTATTTTGCTACAGTTATGAGTAGTTATAATACATGTATGCAGTACAGCAGAGACTAACAAGACCCAAACACCACTATGTAAATTTAAAGAGGCCTGAGAAGAAAAAACAGACAACCCTACTGAGTGTGCAGTTACAACTAGGCTCTTGTGCCACTGGCAGGCAAGAAGTAGCACATTGAATGTATGCAACAATTACATTTTAAGTTTTCTGTGTTTCTGCATTAAGGAACATGGGAGAAATGTAACCTTTTCTAAGGCCAATGGTAATTAGTAAGGACAAACATTGAAAATACCAATAGATTTGTCTTTTTTGCAGTGAATCTACACAGAGGCACACACTGTACAGGTACAGAGGCCTACTGAACGCATGCACATATGCATAGAACACATGCACATTGACAACAAACCAATTGCTATTCACTCAGATTGACCAATAGTCATACATAGCTTTGTGCAACAGATAGCATATGGTGCATTCTATTGGTAAAAAAACACGTTGATGTACAGCAAGGAGAACACAGTGAAAACCACCAAAGGAGCACTGGATAGTTGCATTCCAGGACAGTCTTGTGCACTGGGTAGCCCTAGTCATACACCTCAGCAGATAATTTTGTGGCAGGTCTCTTTTGAAAATTGCTCAAGATATTTCTTGGAAGCCCTACGAACTGTGCATTTGGAGAGCATTGGATGCACTGCATGAGCACAGTACTAGTGGTTGTATGCCAGTGGATTTAAATTAAATTAAATTAAATTTAGTGACAAAGGTCCATGTGCGTTATAGAGGCGCATACTAATGTCGCATGTGTGTCATCTTCAGGCAGTCCTTTTTGGTCAACACCTTTTGCATGGAATACTGTCCTAATGTCTTACACGTGACACAGGGTGCTTGGTAGATAAAAACTAAAATAACATTCTTAATGACAATGTGAGGAATTTTTGTTTTATTTAAAATCTAAAGTTCCTCATAAAATAATCTAACATTTAGTTTGCTGATTGGAAGCTTTATAAGCAGTCTCTTTGAACAAAAACAAATGCCCCTCAAGTAATATTTGTATTTATTTTCATTTTGTCCTTTTAAACAGTTGGCTCCAAACACACAGGAACCTCTGCAAAAAAAGCAGATAATGCAATTCTTTGTTAATATTATATTCACCATTCCAAGTTTAATTATCAAGAGGTTATTTCCAAAGGATTATTGACCAATCAGGTGATGTATAAATCTGAACATATACATTTTTTAGTCAATAAATTCCATATTATTGACTGTATTGTTTCTCAGCGAAGTAAAACTGCGATGGATTTAATTACGATATGAACATTTCCTGATACACTAACTCTTACAGATAACAATGACTTACAACATGATGCAGCCTTCTATAAAAGATTCTAAAGGACTGAATGCAAGTTTTTTGGAGGTATTTCGCCTCACACTAGACAGTATCTTTTTTATGAATCATCAAACCAGGATGTTTGAGTAACCTGTCAAATGCAGGAATGCACAGATCCTTTAGCCACACATTACACATCATTTGTGTCCATCTCACGTTTTTGTTTGCAAATTCCTCAACATTTGTTGTTGAAACGACCCACAATTGATGGCTCACATATTTTTCGCCCGCACCTAGCCTACTATGTGCGTCAGAGATGTGAATGTACTGTCTACAGCTTTTCATTTGTAATTCTTTGATTGGAGGCCTCATGATATTAATGCTTCTCCCTAATTGTAAGTTTTTGAAGCCTGGCAATTGTTTGTACACACATCCACATATGCATGCACATACGCATGCACACACACCATTCACCAACCACATCCACATGAGCGTTTTTCAAAGGATATAATGCCAGGCAGACTGAGATAGCAGAGTCTTTGGCTAGCATCATTCAAAAATCCATACATTACTTAATTTAATAACACTGTGCTCAAATGTATAGAATATTATGAACATTTAGAGACGGTTAAAGACCAGGGGGGCAATATTGAGTAAACACTGGACTATCATGATGCACAGAAGCAAGATTATAAATGTATTTAAGCTTTAAGGAACTTTGAGTAATGAATGCTTCATTGAGATGTTGTGATATGGTGACATGAATGAAAAAAGTTAGATTTCAGAGGGGAAGTCAGAAAGAGTAAACATAGACCTTTTTTCGACCTCATCGCTACAACTTCACTTTATAAATACAGGGTCAGATTTACTAACCTTTTAGGCAATGCAGTGTAGCAAGCCAACTTGCTGTTCTGCGTTGCATGAAAGGGAGAGAGCAGAAATGCGCCATATCCACTAAGATATGGCGCATTTCTGATCTCTCATAGCACTGGCACACTTCAGGCAGCCTAGCACCAAATCTGGCACCCTTGCACCAAAGTGCAAGGTGGCCTGCGTTACAAGGAGAATTATTTTATTTCATAAAGGGACGACTTCCCACACAAAAAAATTCTCAAGGTATTTTCCTCTTTCTATGTGTGCTGCAGATACATAAAACAAGTAGGGTCTAGCCATATTGATGAATTAATGCACCAGACAGTAATGTTTTAGCACCTCAATTTAACTTATAATTGAAAACGTAGGAATTTCCAGTCAGCAATTTCATTAACATTTGTGACAGTGCCTATTTTGCTTTAACCCCATGCATGCATGCTCGGCGAACTTTCACGCTGTGCGGGTCATTAACATAGTGGGCGGTATTTGGACGGCCCCTGGCCGTCGTGAGCACACACCCACGGCGACTCATATGAGCATGCAAGGGGTTAATATGTATTTCATTGTGACTGTTTTCATCAATTGTTTTTAATTAAGAATTTTTATTTTGAAATCGTGCAGTCACTATTTTGTAAATCAAAAAAAATTATAATATAATTTCTCATATTGGAAACGTCACAATACATTTATGGATACAGAGTAGTTATCCAAACGCGCATGTCAGCCCAGAATTTCAGGGCCATTTCTCACCCCCAAAGTAATCAGTGAGTCAAAATTCACAAGTTTCAAAGATGTGTCTTATAAATCTATTGTGATGGCACATTACTATACAATAATTTATCGTTAGGCCCTGCTCTGCCAAAAGGTAATAACTGGTTTACTGAAATTCACTGAGCTGTCATTCCAAGGTACGTTACTACCAACATTGATATCTGTTTTGCTGTTGGTGAGCACTATCATAAGATCAACTGTTACATCATAGCAAAACAACAGGTTAGCTTGTAAACAGTTTCAATTCAATAGAATCTAGTATTCATGTCACATACACTCTTACTATATTTTACCAGCGCATGTGGTAAATCCATCTCTGGTCAGCAGTCATGAAAATTGGCCTTCGGGGATTATAGTCTTATGATTTATATGTTTCTTCTTATTCGCAGGTCTGGTAATACCATCGTTGAGGTTTGATTTGGACCCTTATGAATTGAGTACAAATACATTCCGTCTATAGTATGTTAAAAAAGAGAATTATATACTTCTAGGCAGATCACAACAAAATGTGTTTCACTCTGTACCGCTTCTGCTGCAAAGAACCACTGCAATGAAGTGTAAAACGGCAGATAATGTGTAGTAGAAGTAGCAAAAGTAGTGTGATGAAGATGATGATGATGATCATTATTATCATTGCTATTATTAATAATAATTAGTAATAATAATCATTATTATTAGTATCAGCAGTAATAATAATAACAATGATAAAATAATAATAGTAACAATAATAGTAATAATAATAATACTAATAATAATATTAACAATAATAACAATAATATGCATGTTTTAAGGATAGTGCAGTCACTGAGAATTTCAGTCATCCAATCATGTCAAATAAAGGCATGCAAGTGCTTTTACTAAGGCCTCTAAGAGCTAGCATACAATATTATTTGTATGTAATGTTAACTGTATTTTATTCCTAATATTAAGCGACTGTTAGCCCAGAAGATCCACAGGTGTTTTCATTACTATTTTACTTTTTCTTCAACTAACTTTACTTTTTCGTTCTTTCTTTTTATCGTTCCTTTTCTGCTTCTCTTTTTATACCACCTATTCGTTCCTGGTGTTTTATGTCTGAATATTGAAGTCACAAATATAAAAAATTCGGACCCTAGAATGTCAACTACCACTACATCTTGATGGTAAGTGTATGGATTTACTGTTCTTAACTCCACAACTATTTACTTTAATCAAGGTTTGAAGATAAGGAGTAAAGAATAGTACATATATACTTAGCTTCACAATATATTGGTAGTCAGTATTCTGGGATTGATATTTTAGTAGGTCCATATCCTAGTAATGCATTCAAAGTGTTAACTTTACTTTAATCAATTAGTTTTACTATTCACTATGTGTTGACATTTTTGTTTTTCCTTCTGTCTGTTTCTAACACTGTCAGCCTGGCTTCATGCCTTTTATCCCAAAATTAATCTTTCTGCTTTATTTTGGCATACAGATTTATTTCTATTAGCATTTATTTTAATTTCTTTCTTTTCGGTGTTCATATTTTGTAATTCCACTTTCTGCATGATTTGCTTTCTTTTTAATATTGATCCCTTGGAGATCCTTATGACAGAGCATTTTCCTGAGTATTCATAAAGATCTATGCACCCAAATAATCTCACTGATAATATATCAATAAGAGGATGTTGGCACAGTCAGCGAAGCCCCCCGAATTTCAGCCTCTTATTTTACGGTATTTGAGTTATCAAAAGCACCATGGACTATTATAATTATGAAATAGAATTGCCCAAATCCAAATCCAAAAGACATTATTCGGATAACACCGATTCCATGTAAATAGAGCATGTACAAGGATTAAAATCACACAATAGAGCAGTTAAATAGCATGGTCAAAATTTATAGTACAGTGAACAGTAAACAAATGGGCAACATAGTAAACAATTACAGTGGCATGATTAAAAATACATAGTGTTAAAAACAAAGTGCAAGTGTGCCTCACGGGTCACTCATCGATTTACGAGCCACTATGGCTATTTGCAAGAAAGTGCCAACACGCAGGATCAATTAATCATTTTCCAGTTTGAGTATGCAGCTGAGGGCATCAGTTACATGGATAGGCAACAGTTTAAAATAAACTGAATTAGCAGCCATTGTGCATATTTTGTATAAAATTAACAAAAGAATAAAAAGTGTAAAAGGGTTTGTTCGCTCTGTCCATCGCATTGGCATGGCAGGGAATCAAGTTTTGCATAATAGAATTGCATACCATTACTACATTAACTGTGTGTGTTATAATAAGAATAACAGGGTGAATATACATAAACAGATTCGATTAATCTCAAAAGTAAATGTGGATTAAATTGAGTAAAAATTGTGTCTCTCACAGACTGGAAGGGGGCAGCTACAGGCTCCCACAAAGTCAATGTTGTACAGAGTGGGTTGTAGAGTGGGAATGGGTTGTGTTTGATGCCGATACAAGACACACATAGATGCTTAAAAACTTAGTTATATTGAGAATGACAGACAGATCTGTGCTGCTGGATTAAAGATCCTCATGTGTCACTCATTAACCAGCCTTTGGAGGCACTGTTAGGATGATAGTGGCAGTCTATGTTAAGCTACCTTTATAGTACTTATAATTTAAACAACTCCTATCTAGGCAGACTACACCTCTTTGTCCTTTCCTTCTTCTTCCCAGCCTTCTACTGAAATTGTGAAATGGTGGACACCAAACAGTGAGTCGTACGAGGATTCTCCTGAGGAAATCCAGACTGAAAGATGATTTTGTGCAGTATTCACCTTATCCTTCATCAAACACCTTTATTCCTGTGCGTAGTCTGCATATATACAACATATTAAGCTCACAGAATACAGTGCACACAGGCTGTGGAACAGTTACATACTATTTATTTGAAACCTGGGGATTTTTTTTATAGAAGACCCAGTACATCAGCTCCTCTTATGCTGGTCTGGATAAAAAAAGCTTGAGCCTCATATCAATTATCACCCACTACCAAGTGTACTGCCTCTCTGTACCCTGGTATAAGGCATGGCAGCTACCTTGAGTTGTGGTTTTCTTCAGATGCACTTGCTGATTAGCAGAGCCTTGTTCTCTGCTAACCTGAGAACCAAACTGGAGTAACTCCAGTGGAATTGAATATTGTTAAGTTTAATAGAGTGTAAAGTCACATGGTAAGCTAGAAAAAAAAATTAAGAGGATCATGGTGGTGCCGATTCTATGCCATGTGAAGGCTCTGTTGCCTAGGTACACTAATCTTGGAAAACATTCTCATGATTTGGAATGTCATAAGTGTATCCACTGTTGGAGGGAAAAATGTGATCAGCGTTTTTCTTTTAAAAATATTTTCTCCCTTTTATAGGATGTTCATCTTCGACAATTCACAATCATTTTTATAGAATCCCATTTAATGGCTTGATCAGTGCATTATTCTATTCATAAGCCATTTGGCCTTTCAGTACTTGAATGCAGCAGGACAACTGTTATTTATCTGCATATTGAACGCATCCAATTTCGATGCATTAAAACCTAGTTTTGTTCTTACACCTATGTAACCGTGTGATTCTACTATAGGTACCTGCTATTCTAAACCGGTCAGAATTCCGAAATGGTTTCTTATTTCAATAGCATCATCCTGAAACACGTTTTGTTTTGAAAAAAAAAAAACTCTCCAGAAGAGTCCTATTTACTTTGCAAGTGCCAGGATTTTAAATACATAAAGTCGGTTTTGAGTTTGTTGCTTAGTTATCGTATTATATTTCCCGAATATGTGCACAAAATTTATTTTAAAATGCATAAGTAAAAAATATTCAATAAACTTGTGTTTATGGATTGGGCAATAAAAGATACTATGTTGGATATTTTATATCACTGATTCTTAAGTTACTCTTCATATATGTAAAGATTCTTGTTAATTTCCTTTCAAAATATGTCATTTTCCTTACATTAAACTGACATCTAACAGCCCTTTGATCACTTTGCATACCCTTATTATCACCTACATATGAGCTTAAGGTGGTATTGTTTTATTTGGAAACCTCTATGAATTGCTAAAAATTAAATATGAAGCCATGGCAAGTTTTTCTCACTTTCAATGATTTAAGATGTGGTTGTACAACTAAAGAAATTGATTCTTCTGGGCAATTAGTGAATCCACTTCACATTATGGCTGTTGGTCCCTAGTCCTATTTCAGAGATTTGGACACATTTTGCCATTCAACTTTTTCTTTGGTCTTCATGTTGCAACTGTGTCTCTCACAATTCTACTCTTTCATCTCAGCCCACTTTAGAAAACAAAAAAATAAAATAAAAACACTACTGCAGTGCTGAGCCCGAAATCTGGCTACTCTTAACTCTAGGCCTTGTGACTATCATCAGTTGTTTCCCTATGAAACATAATTGTATTATGCAAACATTAAGGCAGTAAACAGTGTTTTTCCATTTTAATTTTGCTATACTGTGGTAATATTATGGAAATCTATCGATCTATCTATGTTTAAGTTATTTTTATACTATGTTTTATATATATATATATACATATATATGTTCATTTTTATATATAAACATAACATATTATATATTATATATATATATATATATATATATAGATATATATATATCTATATATATATATATATATATATATATATAGATAGATATATATATATATTTTACTGGAACTGGCAACACTTCTCTCTGCTTAGGTGCAGAATAACGGGCATAGACCTTCACATGTGCCAGCATTATTTATTTCAGCATATATATATACCAATATTACTACGTAAATGCGTGTTATAGGCAGGGCTGTTCTGCATTGTATGTAACATATTATATATATATAGCAATATATATATATATATATATGTAAATGTGTGTGCTGTAGTCAGGGCTGTCCTGCCATGTATTTGAAATGTGTTATGGATTGCACGAGGCTTGCCCATTAGTTAATGTCAGATCCAACGGATGAGTGATGAATGGTGATCCATGAGTGATTTATGGAGGCTTTACCCATCTGAAGTCTGTTGTGTAGAACAGGCGCGGAAGGTGAGTGAGGGAGGAGTGGGGAGAGCAAAGTGCTAGGCAGGGGTTAAACATGCCATCTGCCCACCAAGAATATTTTGTAATTAGTCATTTTGTCTTGTGATGTGCAAGTGTTTAGAGGGCCTCATAATGGAGGCGTTTGCGGTAATCGTCCGGGTACCTTTTAGTGGTGCTGTTTTGGAAATGCTTGTTCCCCTGAGAACAGGAAGACAACACTTGTCTAGACACAGGAGTGTTGCATTTATTATACTGCTTCTTCGAAACTAATCCATGCCATACATTTGCACTTAGCACCACACTAAAAACAATTACACCCATTGCTCGAAATTACCTCATTTTATTATTTATAACAATGCTTAGAGCTTCTGGAAGTACTGGAAGAAGAACTGCTTGAGGACACGGTTGGTTTCAACACAGGTCAACAAGAACCCCTGTTGTGTTGTTGTTTTTAGTGAGGCTGTGGTTGGAACATAGCTGTCTTTGCGTCAATCAGTGAACTGTTGCCTCTGCTTATTATGAATGCTAAATAGTCTTAATGCTTCCTGGTGTATATATGCATAGCATATTATGCACAATAATATTCAGATAGTAGGGAGAGAAAATTATTGCTTGCATTCCCTTTCAGAAGGGAAACATCCTTTACAACGCAACTTTTACCACGCAGGGCCTTTACGACGCAACTTTTACAACGCAAACCATTACAACGCATTGCGCTGGGGGGCGCTCTAGGATAGGGAATAGATTTAATTTACTATCCAACACCTTCCCTACTATCCACGGGGACTGGAGTTGGAATAGTAAATTAAACTATTCACGATCCAGCACCCCAAAGCGCTATGCCTTGTAAAGGCATGCGTGGTAAAAGCATGCGTTGTAATGTCATCCATCCCTTTCAGAATATTGTGTAGGCCTCCCTGCATTAACAAAGTTCACCTGATTAGTCTAAGATGTGCAGAATTATATCATTTTTAGATGTATAGTTAAAATTAAACGGGTCCTGAATACCGAATGGGTGGTATCGGGAGACACAATAATAACTTAGGGGCATATTATCAACAACTAGCGATATGTAACGCAAAATAAGCTTAGCAAATTTTTTTTTAATCGCCGCGCATCGCCGGATTTTATCGCAGAGATATCTCCAAAGCGATAAAATATCCGGCGATAGCGGCCAAATGCGTGAATAGCGCTGGAAATCCAGCGATATTCAGGCATTATCGCTAATAGGGACTTAGCCTGAATATCCACCTCCCATTGGCTATACAGGCTAAGAACTGGTCTGAGCAGGCGTTAGTTTTCAGGATATTCGCGCCTAGCGCAAATTTTTTTGTCGCTACGCCTTCGTTGATAATAGGCGATAGCGATGTTAGCGACTGCTTTCAGTCGCTAACAGGTTGGGTACGCCCACTTTGCATGTCATTAGCGATAAATATCGCTGACATGCAAAGCGGGCCCCAAACCGCTCGCTATCACCTAAAAGCTGTCGCTAACCGATGTTTAGCGACAGCTTGCTAATAGGGCGATGAAGTTATCGCCGCTTTGTGGCCGAAAACTGCCGCAAAAGCAGCGATAATTTCATTTTGCCTGCCTTGGTAATATGCCCCTTAGTTTCCCATATTTGGTCCTTAATCCCTATTATAGATGTAGTAGTGATCAGGAGAGTCAACTTGTAATGCTCTGGCTCCAGTGTGGTAAATAAAGTGGCACTTACCAATCACACCAGAGTGGCTAAATTTACATTGATTGTCTATGCAATTTCACTGTTTGATTGATGCCTTGCAATAATAATACATTACCTAACCAGTGCGGGGCAAAATAAGGGTTCTGCTGGCAGCATCACCAACACAATTAAGACTGTTTAGGTACAGACTACTGAGCATTTCCTGGCTCCATACATCCCTGAACAAACAAGTCACCCATCAGAAAAATACATTTTCCTTTAGGCACTCCTTACAAATGTAGAGGAAAGCCCGATGTGGGTGGAACCAAGAGTTTGCACTAGAAATATGATTATTCGTTTTGCAGTAACACTGCACCTTCAGGTTTTTCCATGAAGGCATTTTCGCCAGTGAAGACAAAATGGCAGGAATGTTGAAAAAACCTAAGGGTGACGGTATTTTTCTGTGGTATGGTTGCAAGCACGGTAGACTGAAAATGCAAACCAGCCCAGGCAATTAAGTTGGACCGGCCCCGGAAGGGTGTGAGGTGATGGTGGGAAACACTGCTGCTGCTTTTGTTATTATTTTTACAGGGGGACGATATTTCAACACTGCTGTAAAACTGGGACCCAATAACAAAAAAATGCCCCCCGCCACTTGCTGGTCCGGCCCTGGTTGCAATGATGGAGTACTGCTGAACACTATTATTACCCCACTAATTGGGCATGTCTGCATGTAGCATTACAAAATTGGACTTCCTGCAAATCCTATAATAATGGCCCAAGCTCTGCAGTATATTCCAAAGAAGTGGGTTAATAAAACATTTACAAATGACGACCTTCATAGATGTGAGTTCATGACAATATAGGTTCCGCAAGGTAAAAGGGAGCATAGGCAGCCCGAATGGCATCAGCACTCTTGTACAGGTACAGTTAATGCCTGGAATTGATTATCAGATCAATGCATATCTTGGTCTTTAATGCAATCCCAGTCAAACTAGCCCCTCTCTCATTTTTCATGGGGCTGTGTCCACCACAAGACGCTACTCACCATAGAATGCAGAGTGCATCACCTTAAAGGCACCATTAAGCTCCTGAAGTTTCTCCAGTTGTCTACCTCTTATTAGAACATTAGAATGTTGAGCTCTCCATTGCAGACAATGGAGTGCCTCAAGCTTCTAAGGGCCAGCAGAAGCCCGCAGAGCAATGTTCTGATGTTTTGTTTTTCATTCACAGCTGCAGCTGTGAACAAAGGCCTCCCCGAGCCCAATGGGATTTAAATCCCATCTGGCTCCATGAAGCCTTTTGTTTTATTTGTTAGAACATTCTGTACTCTAGTACTCTCCAACGCATCCAGAACGCCTTCCGCCCGACTCATCCTGGACATCCCCTGACGCTGCCACATCTCCGGCCACCTGAGGGACCTGCACTGGCTCCCCGTCAACAAGAGGATCACGTTCAGGCTCCTCACCCACGCACACAAGTCTCTCCACGACCTGGGCCCCAAGTACCTCAACAACCGCCTGACCTTCTACACTCCCACCCGCCAGCTACGATCGACCAGCCACGTCCTCGCCGCCGTTCCACGCATACGAAGAGCCACCGCCGGAGGAAGATCCTTCGCCTACCTGGCGGCCAAAACATGGAACTCCCTCCCCATCCACCTGCGACTGACCCAGGACCATCTCGCTTTCAGGAGACAACTCAAGACCTGGCTGTTCGAGCAGTAGCGGACCCCTTCCCCCAAGCGCCTTGAGACCCTCCCAGGTGAGTAGCGCGCTATACAAGTGTTATGATTGATTGATTGATTGATAGTGGCAGAATGTTCTAATAGCCTGATATCTCTCTGCAGCTGGGCTATACTGGCCATTAAAGTCCTGCTCCCTTGTTAAAGGCCCTCACCTTCGGCTCAGGCCTTTAACGCTGGAGTGGGCCTTTAATGGCGAGTATAGCCCGCTACGGCGGGCTATAAGGCTATAAGACGCCCTGCAGCACTGACCACACAACTATGCCTACACCTCCTGCTCCCACGTCCCTTCGTTCAAAATGTTAAACAGTGTTCATTGACATCTGTTTACCACACTAGTTGCAACTCAGCATCTTGAAACTAGTACACGTGGAAGGCAGGAATGGATAATCTGTAATATATTTTTAAGCGGGGGTTGTCCCTGTCATGAGTATCAACTGGTATGAATGGTGGCAGTTTTCCAGCTATGAAGCTTTGAAGCTGTGGGTGAGGAGTCATCTAACCCAACAAATTATTTGTCCTACATGTAATTATTGTGTGCTGGTTTTTATTACAAATAATAACAAATCTAGATTTCTCGAAGCATACTGTTATGTTAAATCTCCTTTGTATTCTGTTGTTGTTCATAATGTACTTAGTATTAGTTTTCGGTGCCGTAAAAAGGCCTCTGAAACAAATTCCAGGGCTTCATTTAGATATTTGTTTTGTTTTAAAATGTTTGTTAAACTTGCAAATGTAATACAAGTAAGGAGCTCCTAGGGGTATTAAATAACAGTGTTCTTCTGAAAGGAAATCTGTTCAGCATGCACTGATCATACTTGAGTTTGGGATTACTATTCAAATAAAACAAGCCTGTCTCAATGCAATATAAAATGTATTAGGAAAACTCTACTCAGCACAATATGCATTAATACAAACTTTCTTCAAAAACGGTGTTCTCAGTCTTCATAAACACCTTTGAATTGTATCCCTATGTCTAATGCAGTAAAAAGCTTGTCTGTTTATATCAGCATCTCATGTACGAATCCAAGATAATACGGTACCTGTTTTATTTTAGGAATTGTCCATCTATCAATTGAAATTGCAAAACCATGTCAATTCTGAAAACCATTTCAAGGTACAATCCGGAAATGTGAAAATGTATTGACAGAGGCTGTTACATTGGTTAAATATCAAGCTATATTATTAAATGTGTTCTTTTAGTCCACCATGTTCTGGATGATTCATTTGGATACCACTGTTTTGTATTCCATGTACTATTGCCATCCCAATGTATAGCGCTCTGATATCCCGGGTGGAACCAGCGCTATATAAAACCTTTAAAATAAATAAATATCAACGTACACATGTTTAAAATATGAAATAACATAATGCAAACTATATATCCGAGATATACAGACATAACAAGACATTGTTTTAAAAGGGCACAAAGGAGATTATAGGCTAGAATATTGAGTATGTTATTTCATGCTACATCAATATTTAGCACAAATATGGATGACAAAAGTATTGATAAGGTAAGTATAGGTCAGTGTAAATTTGCAATTTATAGCACCACATTTTGAAAATATATAGTTTGTGAGGTATATATGTATACAGATAGGTGTATTACACCTACTTTGTCCATATTTTGGTTATCAGTAGTTTTGCTATAATATTGTGGTAACATGATACTACAGACTTGTTATTCTCAGAAAGGTGGACTTCAGTGGTGGGTGTAACTTAGTAAAGTAATGTAGCCATGGATTAGTTTGAGGAGTCATTCCAGGACAAGGCTTTTCAAGAGCCTGAAGCCGCTATAGAAGCAATATGATCTACATTTTGGATCAGTTGTTTTTGTTCCTAATGAATGGGACCAAAGTCTTGAGCTTTATGTATGGGGCTGTAATTTCGAGCAAGTCAGACCGGCCCTGACGTATTTACAAATGCTTGGGTCCGCGGTGGTCTGTTTTGGGGTAGCGAGCTACATTACAGGGGCTATTAGATGTTGAAACAAGTTACTGCTACCGTAATTCGCCCATTCCAGGCCCTTTCTTGCATGGACATCTTTTAGTATAAAAATTGATATCAAAATGAGTATTTAGATGGATTTTGGAATACCCTGTGGGTGACAAGCTGTTTTTATTCTATTTATTTATTGTGTAGGCAACTGTATAGCATTGTCACTTTGTAACATATTTAGTGGTGCTAGTTGTTTGTATTTAATTATGTAATTATGAATAATTCCTGAATGAAATACTGTTCTGTGCTTTGATGGTTTTACATTTTTTAACCGAATAAAGCACATTTTGACTTTTACTTTGACTTTGTATGCCGGCTAAATGTACCAACATTTTGTACGTGCCTTCCATCCTGTGAGCAAGAAGCTTCATCAACCATCTTTCAGTCCCATCTTTCAGTCCCAGTTTAAATATCACCTAGTCTCTAATACATTTTCTGGTAGTTCTGTAAATAATTTCCTGCACTTATTTTTGCTTTCTGCAGTATGTTTCTACTAAATTTAAAGATGGTTGCTCATCCATTGGCAATATATTTACTGATATAAGAAGAAAATAAATTAAAATTTACCAAATTTGAAATTGTGTTTATCCGCCATTTTGCTCAAGGTCTCAAATAACTTTCACTTGCTAGTTAAGTTTCAATTGTATGCATGTTGGGATCTAATTAACTTTAGGAGTTGCTCACCTTCGTGAAATTGAACGTGATGGACTTATTTTGTCCATTGACATCTGATCTGGCATTACAGAGTCTTGGCAACCGCTAATAAAGATAGCAAGAAACCTGGAGGTTCAACTTGATGGCAACTTATCAATTCACACTCAAAGTGAGACAATGTACTAATACGGCAATTTTCAATATTAAAGTCGAGCACTAACCAGCCTCCGTGTTTGCAATGGCAGTAATGTCCTCTAGACTGAATTAGTGAGGTTCCCTTTTTTCTGTTGGTTATTATTTCTTGATAAAAGCACCTGCAGAAAGAGGTCTGACCCCTCAGCTTGCTGAAAGCAAAAGTCACTTGTCACTGTCAGTGTGTCACTTTTGTCCTGAAGAAGCTACACTAGTTTGTGGTGAACCAGATTATTAAGGTTAATGCCTAATGCATGTTGGAGGTGCCTTTCTCTCGTTATACCTTCATTTCTATTACCAGTAGTGCTCGTTGAATCTTATGCCTCTGGGCTCCCGCTAAGGACATGCTGAGCGTTTGCTGGGTTCGAAAGACCAACAATGGGGGGTGTTGGTTCTTTAGGGTACAGTACCTCATAGAATATTCTACCTGTGTCAGTGCATTATCAGAGTCAACATTTGACCAAAAGGCTTGACTATTTTCAACAGTTAACTCCCTTATGGATCAATAATTACTATATTAAACATGTCATCTCCAATTTCCATAATCTATTTAAGTCACCATATCCCTGGGGAATAGGGTCTATTTCACGGGACACATCCATTACAATGCAGGAATTACAACACAATGCCTTTACAGCGCAGCCAATACAACACAGGATCCATTACAGCACATGCCATTACAACGCATATCCCTCACTGACCAGCACCTTCCCTGAGGTAAGCACCCGGTTGTGTTAGAATAGTAATATTCGTTGTAATGGAATATGAGTTGTAATGGCTTGTGTTGTAATGGCATTTGTTGTAATGGAAGCTGCGTTGTATTGACCTCGTTATAAAGGAATGCGTTGTCATAGTTTGCGTTGTAATGTCATACATTCCTATTTTTCTCCACCTAGCCTTATGCTATGAACTTCAGTTCTTTCTAGTCGGGTTTACTCCATCAAACTGGCGTATTCCGAAGTTTCTGAGAGTATTCTGTCTTTGGATGTTAAAGTCATGTATCACTCTTACATGACATTAGTTTGTGATGATAATGTATTAGGGGGTCGTTTGCTGTGTGTGTTCCTGCTGCCGCTGGGAGACCAATTTTACTACTTGCGGAACCCGCTTCGCGGGTCCCGCTGCGCTGTTGCCGCCACCGGAGCCCAGGAGTCACAGGAGCCAGCTGGGTGAGAGAGCGTGCGACAGGGCTGCGAGCGAAGGAACCGGGACTCGCTTTCCCAGGAGTCCCGGCAATCCTCCGGCCTATCACCTGGCCCGCTCTCCCTGACCGCCCCGCCCAGCTCACCTTTTAAAAATCCCCGCCTCCTATTGACATTGGGGTCGTTTGCTGTGTGTGTTCCTGCTGCCGCTGGGAGACCAATTTTACTACTTGCGGAACCCGCTTCGCGGGTCCCGCTGCGCTGTTGCCGCCACCGGAGCCCAGGAGTCACAGGAGCCAGCTGGGTGAGAGAGCGTGCGACAGGGCTGCGAGCGAAGGAACCGGGACTCGCTTTCCCAGGAGTCCCGGCAATCCTCCGGCCTATCACCTGGCCCGCTCTCCCTGACCGCCCCGCCCAGCTCACCTTTTAAAAATCCCCGCCTCCTATTGACATTGGGGTCGTTTGCTGTGTGTGTTCCTGCTGCCGCTGGGAGACCAATTTTACTACTTGCGGAACCCGCTTCGCGGGTCCCGCTGCGCTGTTGCCGCCACCGGAGCCCAGGAGTCACAGGAGCCAGCTGGGTGAGAGAGCGTGCGACAGGGCTGCGAGCGAAGGAACCGGGACTCGCTTTCCCAGGAGTCCCGGCAATCCTCCGGCCTATCACCTGGCCCGCTCTCCCTGACCGCCCCGCCCAGCTTATTCCAGCCTTAGGCCCATATAAACCTTCGTAACCCGCTGCGCGGGAGCGCCCGGGGCGAAGCCCGGGCAAAGGGCGGGCCCTCTGAGGCCCTCGTAGGCCAGAGCAGGCCGGGCTGGGCCCACTCTCTAAAACCCACTCCGTGGGCTCGTGTTACAGGTTAGTTAATGGCTACCCTATCTGATGGGGGGTCACCTGGGAAGAAGGGCAAACTTCGCAATGGGTCACTAGACAATTACTTCCCCAAGGTACTGTCCGAGGGGGAGAAGGAATTGATCATGGCTGAACGCAGGGCTGAGCGGAGGCGTTCAATCGAAAGCTTGAAAAACAGATCCTTTATTGACTCTGCGTCTGTATCCTTGTTCACCGAGGGGGACTTAATCGACCTTGGGAGGGAAACCGTTAGTCAAGAAGGCTTCCCACTTTTACTGCGTGACTGCACTTCTTCGCCTGGTATGCCCCTTGATCCTATTGTGATTGACCCCCCTTCCCAGATCCCATGCCACCCTGCTGCTCCCCCGAAGCTTAAATCATTGAAATCCAAGCAACTGGTGGTTGCACAGATACACGGACCACCACCAAACAAAAAAAGGAGGAAATTAAGGGCGGGACAAGGCAAAGTTAAAATTTCCCATCTAGACTTTGGCAAAGGCCCTAAATTATCTTCACCGCATGTAAGGGCTACCATGGAAGTTGCAACTACTGTAACACCCGAGGCATCACCAATGGTGGCTACTCCGCTTGTTGAGGTCCCCAATATAGCAGTTTTAGATAACAGTCAGGGGCCCTTATTTACAAACTCATCGACTCCTCCTCCACCTGTAGGGGATTTCGAACTTTTACTGAGGTCTCTGTTGCTACCCGTGATTGAGAGTCTTAGGAAAGTCGAAAATAGATTGACCTTAGTAGAGGCTGCCTTAAATAGTATGGCCACGGTGACCAGGGCTCAGGGGAGTGGGGGAACACAACCAACACCTTGTACTGGGGTCTCGTCTAGCGAGACTGTAAAACCCCCAGTAGCTACCCCCTCTGCTCTACTCCAGCCGTCTAAACAGTCGTCTCAGCATCAGGGAAAGGCGGTGCCTGCTATACATAAAGAAAATCCTACAATGAACCCGAACATTTCTGTAGCTGGGACAGAAGGTGGCCCCCAAAGGCCAATGACAAAGGCTCCCCCAGTAAACAGAAGCGAGAGACAGGGGGAAGGGGGACGCACCAGAGGTCCTTTTACTAGGGTACCTCAAGTGGAAATTCCACCTCAGGCGGTGCCCTATGTAGTAGTCATGACCGGGGTTCCTCCATTAGCAGACAATAAGAAGGAAGATTATGGCCAATTGAAAAATAAAATAATTCATTGGTTGAGGACATTCAGGCCTATAGCCCCAAATGTGGATGGAGATATTGTACATGTCAGAAGGATCCCGTGGTTGGGTAACACTAGGAAAGATATTGACGGGGATCTAGTGGTGGTCAATTTTAGAGACCCCCGTGCAGTGGACTACATTTTAAACTGGCCATATGCAGGAGGAGGAAACTCTATTACACCTAGGCCCTTAACCTACTTTTACCCGAGGCCGGTTCCTTACCCCCCCAAACATAGGGAAGAGTCTTATGCCCCATGGCCCAAGCAGTTTGGTTACAATAGTACTCATCAGGTATTTGGCCAGCATCAGCTTTACCCTAATGGTCAGTCTGGTTGGTTTACGGTTCCACAGAGACATCACCTAAGCCACAATGGTGCAATGGAGCATCTTAGACCCTTCACCCCCTTAGATACTTGCAATAGGTTTTCGCAGCTTAGTGGCATGGAGGACTGCGATTGATGCTTACAGCCTATGGAGGAGGGAGGTGGTAGACATGGAGTGGATCCCCAGCAAGGAGGATTTATTTGTGACAATTCCCAGGAGGTAACCATAGATGTCTCTAATGTCATCCACTCGAATATGCCTCATTTTGATGCCCCGGGTATGTCTATTGTTGTTGATTGTTCTGAACCCGACAGGCAATCTTGTTGTGTGAGTAACAGCCACCAATCTAGAGGTGTGGGAATGGAGCCGGGGGGGGTGATCACGGAAGGGTTCTCTCTAGTGCACAAGGGTTCTAGGGTAATAAACCTGATCTCCTGGAATGTAGCCGGGCTAAAAAGGAAGTTAGACATTCCTGAATGGCATGCATTCATCGAGAAGTTCGATGTCTGCCTGTTTCAAGAAACTTGGTGCTTGATACCAATTGATAAATCTGGCTACACTAGCTTCTTTTCCCCAGCGATAAGTAGAGGGAAAGGTAGACCAGCAGGAGGTCTTTTAGTCTGGATAAGAACTGACCTAGATTGGGACATGGCCTCTAATGACACCCACTCTAATGGCTTCTTGGTGATGATCCAACACTCCCTGTCTCCACCCCGCTGATCCCCTTGCGGTTAGACCTTGGTAGACGTGCCCTAAAGGATATAGTGAGGCTGCGACCATTGCTTTTTTGGGTCCGCCTGAGAAGGACTAAGGAGTTGGCCAAATATGCTGAAGTACTGGACGAGCTAATTTTACTAGACTCTGGGTGTAAAATTGGCTGGTTGAAAAATTTGAGGCTATTGGTCTCCCAATTGGGGTTGAGAGATATTTGGGAGTCTCAAGCGCCCCCGCCCAAAATGGTGATCAAGAAACTATATTGGGATTGGGTTCAGGCCGAAGCATCACGTGGTATAACAGGGGGTTCACTTACAGAGTCTTTTCTGGAGTGTAAGTGTGTAAGGAAACTTGAACCCTTCCTTGACTTGATAACCAAGCCTCTAGACAGGGCCCTCTTTTTAAAATTAAGGTACGGTACCCTCCCGGTACACGAATTTACTTCAAAATGGTCCAACCAGGGCGGCCCCTTGCGATCTTGTCCTGGCTGTGCGGCCCCTAAAGAGTCCGTGGCCCATCTTCTTTTTGCCTGCCCCGCGTATAAAGTGGCGCGGAAAAACTGGTTGAAACCAGTATGTAAAGGATTGGGGATGAGGTGCCATCGCTCGGCCTTACGAGTGATTACATCGGATCTATCATCTACCCCATTGATATGCGGGGTGGCAAAGTTTTTAGGTAGTGCCTGGATTATTAGATCAAGATCTCTGTTAATTATGATAGTGCTCAGTCGTATTTTAAGTATGGTCAACCCTTGTTGTTGCTAGTATATTTTGATGGAATGTATTTTAAAATGTATATTGTTGTCTTTTATGGTGATCAATTTTACCGAATAAAGATTTATACACATACACGTATTAGATTCTGATCAGAATTGACCTGCAAATTATGTTACCTTCCAGGTGCAAATTGGGCATATGCTATGTAATGATTCTATCTTTATCAGTGTTTACTGCACATGCAAATTGCAACAGATTCCTCTTTGTACACCTTGGAATTAGAACTAACACGATTATAGTGCATGTGTGCTATTGACCTGTCCAGTTTGTGCCAGGTTTGAACAGGAGAAAATCGGCGAGGCTAAAACCGTGGGGAGGCACAATTCGCACACCGGTAGCAATACCATGTCAGATAGAACAGGGATTGAAATTCTCTAATGAGACTTTAGATGCAGGGTGGGTGTTTCACAGAAACAATTTTGTAATCCCCTCTCCTACAGGACAGCGTGGGGCTGGTGCAGTGTGTAGATTTCCACAGCTCTCACTCGATTTCCGCTGAACAATCCCTTAGAAATGCTCAGGGAATTGTTTAGCCTGCCTCAGACTCTGGCTTCTGTGACCCTGAATAAAGTCACACTGTCGCCGTGTGAACATTATTTATGGGTGTAGTAAGCAGTTGTATCTCTACGAATATTTTTCATCTTTTTATACTACTGTACCAGGGTCATAAAACTGTACCGTATGTCATATTTCACCAAAGCATTTCTTTAATCAGGCAAACTCTTTCGGACAGATTCTGCCAGGATAATAAAGATTTGTTTGCTATGTCGTATTGGCTTCCTTGAGTGAATGTGATATGCATTTTGAGAGCTGCCTCCTGCCTGTGCATGGCCCTAGTCAAGAAGTGTATGCACATGTCCACGCCAAATGTATGGGTTTCAGGCTCTTGCGTCTGCACTGTGGCAGTGATACTGTAGCTATGCTGTGTGTGCCTTTGTGTATTTAAAGGCTAGGTAAAATAATTCTTATATTTTGTTTTTGTGTTCATTTATATGTTTTTTCATTTTGAAAATAAATGGTGCATGTGGGTTGTATTCTAACCATATAACAGATATGGTGGAAGAACTGTTGATGACTGAGACATTATAACATGGTTAAAGCAGTTTCATCACATATAATAGCGTAGAAGCTCACATACAGTACTGCGCAAACGGATACCTGGATATTAATATATTTACCATGTCATTTTCCCACATTTTACATTTGGCAGTAAAATTGTTCTGAGAGGTGAAGACATAGGGTCTTATTTATAAAGGCCTTACGCCTTTGCGTCACTTTTCAGTGACGCTGTGGCGACATAATCAATATGCCACAGAGAGCCCTATTTACACAGGGACGCATCTAGGCAGATGCATCACTTTGTAAAGCCCTGCGCTATATTATACCTGCGTCAGGTATAATGTATGCAGGGTGGGCGTTCCCACGTAAAAAAGCCTCATCGAAGTGATACAGTGAAATCTCATTTTCACTGGGCCACTCCTATGTCTTAACTGCGTCACAATCTTAACGCCTGCTTCAAGCAGGCATAAGGAGAGACTAAAGGCGATTTTACATGGGAATCTCTCTATGTGTAACAACACATTGCTGGAGTTGCATCAGTATACCGACACACTCCACCAATGAGTCATCACTGCTCCAGTAGAGATGCCAGGATTCCTGACGTATCTGTGCAATCCTTGTGACGTAGAGTGCCGTAGTGTAAATACGGCACATCCATGGTGTTGCAAAGATGTAACGAAAAGTGTTTCATCGCTGTTTTTCCTCAGCGATGCCACACTTTTCATGAATGAGGCCCATAGTGCACTTGTGCAGTAATCTACCAACTGCTTAATATATCATGAGGATGTGTGTTTACATTTAGCAGTGAATGGGGGGGCGGAGTTCGGTGTCACTGAGTTAGTGAGGTCATGAAAACATATCTGAACACAGTGACTGTACCGTGTTATTACCAACAGTAGCTGGGTGGCTGCTATGTGGCCAACAATTATCAAAAGCACCAGGTAACATTGTTACTGTGGGATATTTCTATTATTTTTCAGCAAAAGTCTAAACCAACACGAAAAGTATTTACATGCAAAACTAACGTTAGAGCATTTGGAAGGGTCATAATGCAATCCAAGATGGTGGTTAGTGGAAGCTGAAAGACTGAGATGTGAGAGCTGTTCTGAAAATGCTCAGGGAGAGGGCAGGTTTCGGTTATAGGTTAAGGCTTTGTCCTTGTGGGATGCTAGGAAGTAGCATGCCCCGTCTCTTCACAGGATCCAGATTGAAGGGTCTGAACTCTGGGGAAGAGGAGAAGGCAAGCACTGGTAAAAACGAAAAAGTCTTTAGCAGATAAAAAAAAAAATTGCACATAGAAAAAAAAGTATAATTGGTTTGAAGAGCTGGTTGCATTGGCTTTGTACTATAAAACAAGAAAAGAGACCAAAACAAAGTCAATCTGATACTCAAAAGGAAAAACAACATTCGGAAAACAACTTTGATATTGATCGCTTTACCCAACAAATGGCGATGAATGGGGTCAATTCACAAAGGAATGTAGGAGTATGTAAAGTATTAGTGCTGTACTTCTCATAACTCATAAATGCTTGGAATTGACCCCATAATATTTCAGCTAACTTTAAATTAATGTTTCAGTGCCTTCCTTTTTTTATTGGTGAACCTTCTGTCACACTTGGAATCCATTTTTATCCTCAATCATATTTCAAACTATGGGGCTAAATCCCAAAGTAAATCACAAAGTAATTTGTGAATTGACCCAGAGTCTGTAGATTTACTCTAATTTTAATTTACCAAGGTACAGCAAATATACACAAGAACCTTTTGGAATAAGACTAAAAAAGGGAAGTTGATGGAGCATAGAGATACCAGAGAACTACCTCATCTACTCATAAATGGCTTTGTGAATTGGACCCCATGGCCTCTAGAACTAGCCTAATTTCCTATTACAATTATGCCATTGATTCCTTGTCTGGATTTTTGTCGCAATTTACAGATAAATATATGCAAGGACCTTCTGGAATAGGACTGATATAGAAATGTGGTGGGTCATAGTATTAGAGGGGTATTACTTCACTTAGTCATGAACATATATTAATAAATTTGACCCACTGCCTCTAGATTTATCCAAATTTCTTATAAAAATTCTTCATCTGATTCTTTAATTGGACTTTTTTGTCAATTTCCATAAATATAGACAAGAACCCTTTGAAACACGCGTGATCGTGTATGGTGGTTGGGCTTGGTATGAGAGAGTATCAGACTAGCCCTCTACACATTGGGGAATCCCTGGCCCTGGGTGATGCTAGTCAATTTACATCCAACGTGAGCTGACACCGGCTTCCAGGGTGTAGAAAATCACAAACAAATATTTCTTACTGCTACTAGGACATATCAATACTTCTGCAAGATAGTCTGTAATTATGGATTATTATCAAAGAAAGTAATTTGCATTAAAAAGGAAATAACTATGCCAAACGTGTTAAATGAGGATCGAACATGAGGCTATTTCGTGAATTAAACAAAGCAGGATGATGGTAGCTTATATTTTCAGAAAGTTAGGACTCATCTCATAACTCACAAATGACATGGCATAGCAGAGCCCTACGACAGTTATGCATGGCCATCCATAACAAGTGAAAACAAATTAACTAGCATTTCATTTTCTGTGTTATATTTATACCACATTCATCTCCATTTGCATGTATTATAATGGTTTGAATGCAACATTAGTCAAGGATGCAGGGGTGAGTTATATTCATAATTAAATCTGTCTGATAAATGTACATACTCTTTACCTTATGCCTGAATATGTGGATTTTTAAAAGGTTAGGAGGAACCCATATTAATGGATCGAAAGGTGCATATGAATATGGCTTGTTATGTGATGCTGGCTTTTAAAATATGTGGGAAATCTTTTGGTCGGCCTTACATTAATTTCAAAAAGTAAAAAAAAAGGAGTTATTTTATTTGTACTACATTTTGTCTGAATTGTTTACCGTGTCATCTATAACGGTAAGCAACATGATAAGGTAATAAATGTTACTCCGCAGTTACAGCACTAATACGTATTAGTGCTTTCCGATGTTTCTATTTTCTTGAACTTGCGCATTTACTAAGAGTGGAAGTACGTGGAAAATGGTTTTGCCAACAAAAATACTTATAATATTCCATTCATATCCCATCCGTTATACACAGAGATGTAAATACTTTCTGTGGGTTTTGTGGTTGCTTGATACAGATTTTAGGAAACATTTGTTTTTTATCAAACCCTAGATTAGAAAAATAACTGCATTATGCATGAGGTAAGAACTGCAACCTTGGTGGTAATAAAAGCTACACTAGTGCACTGACCAGATGCTAGCCTACCGTCAACAGCAAGTAAAGAGTTAGCCTGCTGCCGTCGGCCAACGGCCAACGCGGCCACGCCCATTTTGCGGAAGTGCCGCACTGCCGCGAAATCGCGGCCGCGGCAAAGGGGTTAAAGTGATGTTTGTATCTCCCTGTGTTTAATCAATAGCAGAAACATACTCAAGTAAAAAAACATAGGTACGCAATATGGACAATACTGTTTGTCTTGCATTTGTCCCAATCACATATATCACAAGTAGAAACATCTGCATCTTCATTTACTTCAAGTGAATTAGATGCCTGACATGGTAGACAATAACCATAGAACATCTGTTTATTAATGACAAGCCTAGGAGTAGGGCACCACTGTCACTTGTAAGAGTAATCAGTTCTAGGCACCTCTTAGCCCAGATCGTATCCTGAGTCCCACAGGGCTGTGATGCCGCAATACACCGTCGACAGTCCTAGAATATGTTTGTATCATCTCTTTTACTTGGCTATTTATTTTAAATATTTTTCAGGTGCAAATTGGGCTGATGTAGGC
This sequence comes from Lissotriton helveticus, assembly GCF_964261635.1. Taxonomy (NCBI): domain Eukaryota; kingdom Metazoa; phylum Chordata; class Amphibia; order Caudata; family Salamandridae; genus Lissotriton; species Lissotriton helveticus. Next base: position 273,955,768 of record NC_136068.1, read on the forward strand.
ACCAAGGAGGGTCAGTGTGCCTTAGAATGAATTACAGAAGTTACAGTAAAATACATTGTTTGGGAGTGTTACGGAATCATTGGGAAGTACTTTTCATAAAGAGTTATGTTAGTTATAGAAGAAAATGAGTCCAGGCCTATTCATAATGGCATTTTGGGTACATAAACTAGTACTCCTGTGATACTCTTCTACGTGTTTGTACAGGCCTTTATGAATTGCCCAAAATATCAGAATAAAATGGAAATAATCAGGGAATAGTCATATAACATTAAAGGGAAGAGAAATGACTTTGATTTCTTTGTGAATTGGACTTTTCCGGGCCGATTCACAAAGGCTTGTAAGTGTACGTAAAAGCTGATCCTTTATTACTACTTCCCGTACTCATAAATTCTTTTGTAAGTCACTCCTCAGGATTTGACATGGTTTCAACACAATAAGATTTCACAGCTTATCCTTGTGCACCTTCAATAAAACAATTTCTACAGAACAAGATTATTCCCACTAAGCTTCTTTGAGATAACCTAACAAGATCAGATATATAACAGATGAGACACTCAGAAACATATTCGCTATCGGTAGCCACACAGTCCAAAGTTTCAGACCTGGTGTTGGGAAGGGGCTATCATCTGTTATTACTCAGTTACGTTTATTTAAAAGGAAGTTGAACCTTATTTCCAGTTTTACAGACAGGATACTCTGTCAAAACATGGCAAATATCCTGCCTGCCATATTACAAGTGCCATATCATTTCATGCACTTGCAGCACGGCAGACAGGGCATCTGCCATGTTTGTAGCGCAATATCCCATCCACCAAACTCGTAATAAGCCCCTTGGTCTTTAGCTGTGGCTGATTATATACTGTAAGTGTGTGTCCTGTGCTATTGCATGTCCTGCCTAGGGTGGGAAACTTGATTGAGACACTGGACTAGAACTCATGCAAAAGGGCCAGCGGTGAACTAATGGGTTCTCTGTAGGCTAATTTAGAGAATCTTTCCAAATTGTGCACAATGGCCTAGAAGTATACAGGAAACATGATGAATGAATAACATAAGGATTTCAGCAAGAGGTGGATGATATACGATTCAGAACAGACCAAATTCTGAAAGCAACACAGGTTAATTTTCAGAAGCAAATGGGTAAAGAATAAAGGGTCTGCAAAAACTAAAGGCATTTCCATTAATCACGTTTTTTGTTATTTACACTACTAGTACGGCACATGGAGGCATACATGGGAGGAATCCCAAATGACAGTACCAGTAAATCTATGTCTAAATATAAGGAAGTGTAATCAATGGGACAAAAGCTTTGAAAATCAGAGGAAACTAGTAGGTGCTCTGTCTGCTTTCATACTTTAGGACAGCTGTCTCATCAAACACCAGAAGACCTTTACATCATCAATCAAAATATGGATAAGTACACTGAGGATCATTGGAACCTAACTGTACACATCCAGGACAACACATCACCAAAATTCAACATGTAGAACCCCATCATCTTTGCATTATTGTATTTCCTTTATCTGAACAGCTGTACCTCTAATTTAGTACCCTATTGCAACAGCTAATGTTTCAACGATATTACACAGACCATACACTGATTGGACTTTCATATAAAGGACAATGGAAGCAATGGCCTGTAACGCCATACTGTTGGATGCAAAGACATTCAACACCATACCGCTGTATCTTAGCAGCACTGTGAACTTTACAAACTTCTTGTCTGCACGAAAAAGAAATCTCTTCTAAAATGCTGTCCAACTGCAGTCCTCCCTGATGCCCATGGTCAACCTCCTGGAACAGTTCACTATATGTTTTCTTATCCATTTATTCACAAGAATTGAGATTAAATTGTTCCCACCTGTTCTTTCTTTAAATTGTCTAAATGTTTAATAGATGTGCTCTGGTAAAGGTATTGAGCATATGTTTCCAAATAAATTAGCAGTGACTTGTCATTGCACTTCAGGCTTAGTACAGATTGGTACACATTAGATTCGGACTTGGAGCATCACAAAGTGGAAAGGAAATGTTGTGCACTGATATGTGGCCCGTCATCAAAGATACTGAGGCCCTCGTTATAAGGCTCAGTTACTAGGTCAAATTTTCCCCACCTTTGTGGTTAACTATAGTGCGGTTACTGCAGTAGGGGCTCGTGGAGGGAGTGCTGCGGGGCGGTGGGGCGGGGCGGGGGTGGAGGAGGGTGGAGGGTAGTAAACTACGGATTACAGCCAAACATTAGGGTAAGTAAACAAATAAATAAGTACAACAAATTTCGTCGCGCGCGCTGCATCGCATTTGGCAATGCAGCGGGTGCAATGAAATTCGTTTTATTTATTTATTTGTTTACTTACCTCTGTTCGGCCATATGCAGTAGTTTACTACCCCCACCCTGTTCCTATCCCGACCCACCTCACCGTCCCGCAGCACTCCCTCCACGAGCCACTACTGGGTTACTGGTAACTCGACGCTGGGGAAACACTGGCCCATTTTGTGTTTGACGCAAGGGATTCCTTAGAATTGTGGAATTACTGGGTAATTTTGCGCCCAGTTCTCTCAGTAATTCCTCATTTTAAGCCAGAGTTTCATTCAGAGCTCTGCGGTGTAACTGCTGCTCTCATAATTCTGCTTGGGACAATACTGGTTCCATCGAAATTAAGAGGCCACTCATAATGAGGGCCTAATATGGAAAACCTTTTCAATTTCACTCTACAAAGATGGATCAATGGATGAATGTCTCTGCTGCTACAATTTGTTGAGATGGTCATTCTTCTCATGTCAACAAAATGAGCATCAATAAGTTTGACAAATTAAGGGTTGTCTCTTCGTTTGGTCATTGTAACACCTATTAATAACATTGGTTTAAAGCTTAAAGTCTGTACCACCAAGTTCTACATAAACCATTTTAATCATCTAATAATTGTCACAGATATGCAACATTTTGGCAAAAGTAATTAGTAAATTTTAAAAAATAACATCAAAGATGGTTAATGCAAGAAACAAAATAAATCTCACATAAAAACAAAAAGTGGTAAAATGATGTTATCTACGACTGATTAAACATGAATAAATTATTTTTGAATGGCTAATGGATATCCTATCCCACTGTCATGTCATTGAAAGGGTATAATTACCCTCCTATATCCAGGGGTGTAGTGTAGACCCATGCAAACTATGGGGCACAGTGGGACTCCAATCAGCCAAGCCCCATATATATATATTTGGGTGGCCACCATCTCAAGGCCCTTCACCAAATGTTCAGGATGGGAACCTTAAGTTATATGGATATCAGTGAGAAGTCTGTCATGAAGGTAAATTGATTTACCTGTAAACTTAAATATCTAAGGTGTAGAGAACAATACCTAACAGGATGTATTTCACTTCAGATTGTGACTGTTTGCTTATGTCAGCATGGTAACACAGGTTCTATTTACTCAGGTGTTTTCGTTGGTTGTGTGAGCAATTGTTGCTGAAATGTTCACGTAAACATCGATATAGGTTTTCAGAAACCCTTGTTGTTGCGGAAGAGATGGCCTCTGTTTATACAAACCCAGAACAAAGATGTGTGGCAGGAGCTTCCTGTAACTGACAAGTGGGCGTGCTTATCAAGTCAGGCGAGAGGAAATGGATGCATAAGATCTATACCTGACACATCTTAAATCACCAGTAACCTGACACATTTTTGCAGAGTTACCAGACATTCTGGTTTCAGCAGAAGCAATCCTGTCCTGTTTACTAGAGAGGCTGTTGAGTTCCCAAAACATTCAAAGAAAGGTTTCCTAAGTTTGCACTTACACATAGCTAAGACTATTTGACACGTCAATTGCTGTAAATGCCTGATTGAAAGTTATATTAAATTCTCAAAAACGTAATATATCTTTTCTTGATAACTCTATATAGCTGGAACGTTGTGTTATAAATAAGTTATACCTTTGTTGCCAAATAGTTGGAAATGTAAGGAGTTAGAATTAATTGATTCTAAATTTATTTCTGAAAAGTTAATGAACAAGAAATTTGAAAAGTAATGCCTTTTAATTTACTCACACAGTAGTTAAAAAAGGACATAAGGATCATGACCTGGAGTGAAAGGTGGTTTACAAGCTAGGAGTGAAGGTGGGTGATACGGATTAGCACATGTTACTAATGCCCAATATTATGCTATTCTGAACTTTGAAGGATGGCGGTGTGAGATCTCAATCTTTTGACTTAGGTTCACAGCAGATGTCAGCGGAGAGTACTAACCCACTGATCCATTTTAAGGACTTAAATTATAATTCATAGAAAATCGATTCAATCATTTACTTAAGATCAGCATGATACATAGTAGTCCATCTGAATGTAGATATCTTAAAGATATAAGGTGAAGGGGGTTAATGTTAGGGTTCCAGGAGTGGTAGCAGTGGTACACTTCAAAGGGGTCCTCTGAGGTGTTTTTCTTTTGAAATAACCATCTATACATGATGTATGAAACATGTAGCGTGACCGTTTTGTAGAATGATACCAAGTGTATCTGAATGGGAACCTATTACAGATTGCTCGCCAAAATCAAGTTATTGTGTATGGGTAAATTCAACACATTTGCTTACGATAAGCAGTCAGATTAATGAATAAGTTGTCCAGCTGTATAGAATTCCGACTGTTACATTGCATGTCGATAAATTCCTAGGACAATATAATGGGCATTCGTGTCCATGTGAGCCAAACAAAGGGCGTAGCCTATTGTGTTCCGTTATCCTTTTGTACCCCTAGTGGCATGGAGGGCACTGAGTATTTGTTTCTTCGGCCGCGGCCCATGCAGGTAATATCGGTGGGGCGGTAGGGCCAGGTGGGGGAGATTTCAGCAGACGTCGACGAGGGGTAAATAATTATTTATTTAATTTCCCCTCATGGTCGTCTGTCTATTCCCGCCCCAACCCGGCTCACCGCTCTTACCTGCATGGGCCGCTCCTGTGTTTCTTACTCGCATATTGCAACCTACCTCATTCTCTTTCGGCTTCCTGCCTCCATCCTTGGTTACAGCGGCTCTAGGTTGAGAGTGAAAGATAAGATAATGTGCTGTACAGAAGGTACATTTTCAGCCAGGGTTAAAGTCATCTCAGCGGTGGATCCAGTGAGGTATCACTAATACACAACAATCACAGACGTACAAAATTACAACATTGCTTGGTATGATGGAAGCGAATGTCAGCAGCCTAGAAACGAGGAGGTGGGGAGATGCTCTGATTTGTTGTAAATGAAAGAAGGACACATCTTTTTGGTGAATTCCGAATCCAACCGTTTTCTGCATATTTGCTGTTGTGATTGTATTAAATTATGCGGATTTGCTTTCACTACAGAATGTTATTTTGCGTTTATTTTAATGTACGTGTTTAGATTTGGATATATCTGCAGCTCCTTGTTCTCCCAAAGTAAAAAACACAGGGAAAAGCAAATAAATCGTATGAGTTTATACGAAGTGTGCAGAGCACGGCACTGACCACATACAGGTGTATTTCTATAACACAGGTGCACCATGACGAAGTCTCTTGCACTGTTGCACTGTTGCCAGATAATACATATGTTTTGGTACCTAAAGCAGTTGTAGTGATTTTATTGACCTGAGGAGAATGAATTACTGGGAAGGACCGGAAAGAATTTGAACCACTGACCATGCTGTCAAACGCAGATCCCTGGAGGAAGAGTTAGTCCACTGAGTTACCAGACCGAGCTACTTCATATTTGCCATAATTTCAATGGGGTGAATAGAAGGTATGGCAAATATGAATTTGATTTTAAGGAAGAGGAGAAACACCCTTTTCTGTAATTGTAGATGTGACAGAATTTAAGAAAAGCTATATATATATATATATATATATATATATATATATATATATATATATATATATATATATATATATATATATATATATATAATATATATATTTATTTTCATGATAATTTCAGCAATGAAAATAAGGGAGGTTCCCTTATACAGAAGCACATTTCATGAGTGAACAATTTTTTTAGTTCTAATATGCGATAGCAATACAATCGAAACTGCTACACAGATTTGATTCTAACTCAATCGTTTTTTTATATTTTCCTATTAAAGCTTGCCTCACTTTTGTTTTTGTTTAATGTTTTACTTCATGTCAGTTTTTAGCATTTCTTCAAAGAAATTGTTGTTTCCAGCCCGTTTGTAAAACAACTTTGTGATATGCTAATGTCATCAGAAAGGACGGAAAAGGCAAAGGATAAAATGCGGAAAGGGCAAACGACAGGGCAGATTTAATGAAAAGTTGCACAATTAAGTGCGGCAACCAAATGTACTGTGTTGCACTGGGGAAACACAGCTCAGAGCCCTATATGCAAAGATATGGATTTGGAGCTATCATCCCCTCCACCGGTGCCTAAAACCACAAACACACCTTTGTCCTTAAGTGAATAGTAGTGTGCCCGAAATCCTGCATAGGTTTTGTAATAAATGAGCACCTTTCCAGTACAAAATACTATGCCTACATTAACTTTAAAATATGTCTCACGTTGTGTGGGTGCTGTACATGACAGCACACATGCCATGTGGGGAAAGTGTCTAAAAATTAAAAAAATTCTCCAAATCAACGTCTGCTTTGAGGAGGCATTATTTTTGGTGCAAAGCCCTGTCCATCATGGTTAATTAGTAGTTAGCAAAAAACATGGATGTTATCGTAGAATCGCTCATATCCCACCAATGGGATGCCCGGTCGAGCCTAATTAGTGAAACACACGATTTGCACCACTTTAACGCCATTTTCCAGCACAAGCAAAGTTTGGTATTGTAAAATAAATACCATATCAACACATCGTGCGCGGTGTTGATAAATCTGCCTTGTAGAGTGAGTACTTCGAGGGTCGCTGTGGATGATTATGCCTGTGGTTCACTGGTCAAAAAGGAGGGCTCATGTGACAGAGGCAAGAGCATGAGAGGAAAGAAGGTAGATCTCTGGGGGAGGCGGTGTGAGATATTTTATAATAGAGTGAGAAATCAAATGGAGTGAATTATAGCATACACAATTACATAGAAAATTAACAATTAACTAATTCTAAAAGTTTAATGATTCACACTGCCTAACATAATCAGGCTAATTATTGGATTTAACAGTGTAGCAATTACTGTGATCTTGTCTAACTAAACACGTTATTCTATATTTATGTTTATGAAAAGCAGCTAAGCAGAATTAAGGATGCAGCTCCATGATTACCTCGCTAAAAGGCAGCGGCCTCAAACGGGAAAGGATAAAGTACTCATGCAAGCCATTTGTGATCATGATTACATATAAAAGATATTTGTGGGAATTTGTATTTGTACCCTTGTTCATTTATTTAATGATGTCATATATTTTCTCTAGGGCAGTGGAACCTTAAAGAGACATATTAAAAGGTCCCATATACTATAACAGTCAACTATGGTACCCATCATCCAATTCCTCAGAACGACTATTTCTGAGGTACCTTCCCATCATCCAAAACCAATGAATGCTTAACCTCCTCCTACAGCAGTTGAGTCGCCATCATCAACAGGTCCATAATATACAGTTTTGTATTAAGCTGAAATGTATTGCATGAAGCACCTCGTTTAGTTCAGTCAGTCAGTCAAAATCACTTTATTTCGCCAGTTGATCAAAACGGCATAAAAAGTATGCTACTAGTTAAAAAAATATAGAAAAGCATGTTGGCAGCAATGCATAGACTGGTACATCCGTAGTTAACAGGTTTCAACACGGTCATGGAGGGCTGGAACAGTCAACATCATAATTCTATTACACTTCTTGGACGAAAGACATACATCTTTGACCAGTGTTTCTTTGTTTGTTAGTGGCCACCATTTAGAATGTCAGGAGTTTTTGAGTCTTCCCTGTATGTCTTTTCTGCTTGAGGCCCATAAATCTGCTCCTTTGGCTGCTGCAGAGCACCACATGGCTGGAGCTTCTGTTTTAGTTCTGGGTCCCTGTGAAGGGAAATTAAATCTTTTCAAGTGTTTCACATTAAATTCGAACACTTACAAATTAATATTAAATTCTGTTCAAAGTTGCTTTCAATAAAAGTATTTGGAAAATAAACTATTAAATACTATTTATAAATATTTAAAATATTGAATTAATTGCAAAGTTTATAAATGACAGTAGATATTTGTTTGCCTTTCCACAAGTATTTTTAAAAGTTTTCTTTTGCTTTTTTTTAACAGTTCTGTTCAAACAAGTATAGTCAAAGTCAATAGACATATGGCTTTGCCAGTGCTTGCTTTAACTGTTGCCCTCTAAGAGCCTTCTTAGAGATGAATTAGCTGCAAAGAAGGAAATCAGTTGCAGGCTCCGCTACCCATTGCATGTTGAAACCCTTGCTTCTCATACAAAGAAAGCAACCAAACCTGTAATATATATTTCTCCAAACAAGTATGTTTGAAGGAAAACAGTACTGCACGGTCTAACTCCCTTCTTCTAGACTGAATGATCATTGCAGTGCCGCAAAACAATGTTTATTTTACAGGTGTTCTTGTTGCTATAACAGTCCAAATATATCACTCTATTGCACAGCAACCTGTACTTCCATTTGAACTGAGGAGCGGCTGAGGTAAAGCAGAGGAAGTCTGATTTAGGCTCAATTTTGACACCAATATCACATCCTTCAGCACATCTGACTTATGCTTACCACTTGGTCCTCCTTACTAGTTGGACGAAAAATGAGGCATAACAGAATATGTTTTGGACTCACATAATTCAGCATGTTTTTTCCTTTTTCCAGGCCCTTTCGCCCAGTAAATCTTGACAGTTTGGACCTGCAGGTATTTATCAGAGGAAAACTGGAAGCAAGTGAGATAATAATCACACAGTTTGTAATTCTGATCTCAATGAAATCTCTGCCCAGTGATTAGAATATAGCCCCTAACTTGTAATGAAGGCCTTAGTCTAATCCTTGAAAACCATGCAGATAGTGTAGGGCTTCTGATGAAAACAATCGAGCCTGACTTTACCCATACATCAATACATTTTTCTTATTTGCAAAAGTCACTGAACAGAGCAAGTGAATTGTTTTACCCAGTAGGTGGTGAAGCAATAATGAACCTCTGTGATAAAGTGGAGTTGGAACCTCTTATCTTCCTCTCTGAGTGGGAGGCACCAACGGTTGTAAAAGTAATTACTGGTGTGAAGCATGCTGGTTGCATCAAATGCTTAATACATTCTGTGATTTTAAGTCAGGCCTTCCAGAGTTTCCCAGTCTTAATTAAACAGAATTCGCACTCTCACTTGTCGCATTGATGTAGTATATGATGTGGTTACCACAGCAAAAAAATATTTTAAAATTAATTCAATTTATATTGACAATGTTGCTTTATCTTCTGAATTTACTGAGAACGGAAAAAGATCAGTGGTGTAACATTAGCCCCCTCAGCCCCCGCGGTGTGGGGGAGCCCCGAGCTCCAGGGTGCCCCCTCCGGCACAGTCCATGAGCCTGAAAGCTCCTGACTGGGTCCGGAGGGTAGGGGGCCTCCCGATGTACATTGCAGGTGGCCTTCCTAAAGTTTCTTTACGACATTTGATGATATAATGCCAAAAATAAATACTGGATCCATTCTGTTTTGCATTCAGCACACTTCTGGTTTGTTTCTGTTGATTCTCTAGTTTTAGAGTTGCCACAGGGACAATTTGATAAATGTGGTTCTGTGCTGTTTGTGTAGTATTCTCATTCTACATTTTCAGCAAAGCTGAAACATTTTATTTAATACCAGTTTTAATTATTGATAACATTTAGTTATTTGTAGTTTACAGTTTTCATGTCTCCAAACAACAACCAAAAGGATCATAATGTTACATGAGCAAGGTAATGGAAAGTTGACTTGTCTCGTGAGTGAGTGGTGGGTGATACCTTGTGTTAGGTTGCATATGTTTATGGTGGCGGCATGATAGACAGTGTGCAATTATTGGGACACCAAGCTGTTTTCAGGATTCTGCAGCCAATGGTGTGGGAAGCATAAAAGCGAGAGAAAGAGAGAGACGGTGATAGATAGGGAGAGCCACAGAGTATCTTCCATACAAGGGCAACCATCTAGGGGTAATTGGTGCAAAAGGTGTAATTACAAATCTTACAAGATAGAATATCCTGTGAGATTCTACTTGCCTCTCGTTTTCGCCTGATTATCTTTGACATTATGATTTTGCACCGAGACACGACATATTTCTTACGCAGATCTGGCTTTGTGTGAAACCCCGTGGGTGTTTTAGCTGTACCCGCCCTATTCTGTTCTTCTTACATAGAATATGGAAAGACTTTTGTGCCATGGTGCAAAGTAATTCTGGTAGAGTACTTAAGCCAACTTTCAGCAAAAAATTTATTTTGTGTGCGAAATGTAATTGCCACTGCTACATTTTCTGCTTTACACCACCATATGTCATGTGAACACCTCTGAAATATATAGTAAAACCTAACCTTAGAGAAATGTATGCGATGTAGGAAAGCACCATTTTTTGCGATTGTAATCATAGTCTACAGGGCATAGGTAAATACCCTGGTGTAAATGCGAGACAATTTAGGGCATTGAGTTATGAACATGAATTTCCATAAGCAAAAGACACATAGTTTTTATCTTATTCCTCATTATGAATAACACTGACTTATTATTAATGTGCTGATTTTGTGAAGAATCATTTATGTTTGGATTGATTTTTCCCATCTCATTTCTGGGAATTTCTGAATATATTTGCAGAAAAACTCAATTTACATCATATCAAATTGATATGAAGTGGCAATACAAAAGAACCAAAATAGCAATTAAAAAAAATCATTGTCGACACTAGCAAATGTTTCACAAAAAAAATGTGCTTCTAAGTCATTTTTCCAAGTCATTTTCCTTGCAATTATATTCTGAAAGATTTAATCCAGCACCATCATCAGAATTATCCTGACGTCGTTGGGAAGGGCAACATTAAGTCATGTAAGTCTGGGCGATGCAGAAAATGTCTGCCAGGATCTTCATAATGCAGACTGGTCTTTCATGAATGCTATATTTTGCTGAGACTCTTTAGTCAAGATATTCCATCCCCCTGGACTGGTGAAAAGACTTTTACTGATGTAAGTGAGTAGGGCCTTTACCAACACCTTCTCTGATATTGTTAGTTTTTAATATACTTCTATGGTCAACAAATAAACCCCTTGCTGAGGCATCCTCTGGAGTATCACCTCAGGTTCTGCTGACAATGTATGATCTGTTATATTGTGTACAACGCTTGTGATCTCTTATATCAAACATAGAGGACCCTGCACCACTGCGGGTCAAATCGGTAGTTTCACAGATGAGTGGGGGGTGAAGATGGGGCTACTTGCCTGGACCTTACTATAACCAGGGGTCCACACCAGAGAAAAGTGTGAATTGGAACCCGCAACAAAGGATAATTGAACTGTAATATTGGTAATCTAACTTTGCATGCCCAATATAAGCCTGTAAATGCATGCTACTTTTTTGGTAAAAATAATAAAGAAAAGTAAAAAAAAAAAAAAGGAGTCCACACTTCAGCATGCAACTTCAAATGAGCACAGGATTTGTGGCTCACAATTGCACTAGAAAAGCAAGGCCTGGAAATGGTGGTATGATTTAAACATCAGCAAGAGATGTTTTATATGGCCCGATGAAGCCAGATGAAGAATTACACTGCAACTTCCACTCCCACTTTTATTTTAAATAAAATTATCATGTGCCTTGCTGCATAAACTATTGTTTTGCAATCTGAGATTCTTATATTGCAAAGTTTTGATCATCCGCCTCTGGCACATAATTTGATGGTTTCATGTATAGAGAAGCATGGGTACTTCATGTCTGCCTTGAGGTGAATTGGCAAAGCTGTGTGTGGGTCTCTAGTGTGTAAATGGAAGTTTGCTACCATTAATGGCCTAGGTACAAAGGTAATGGTGTGCATAGTTCTCAATATTGGTATAGCAAGAATTATGTAATCCAGGATTGGGCACAAATAGTAAAATAACTGTATACTCCAGGCCAAGGTTTGATGTGCTTCTTGTGAAATTACGGAAAATGAATGGGCAAGCGTGACGTACATGAGAATTGAGGGGCACCAGCACTGTTGTGTTTAGGTCCGAGGTGTGGAATGGTAATGATGCAATAGGGTAGCATTGTGGTGCAGGGATTTTTCGGACCGCCCACTTCTCACTTCTGTGTCATTGCGGCAGTATGTGCTGGTGCTGATGTTGCATTAAGGCTATTGTAGGCAGCGACCTGCATACGACAACCAGACGCCGATTGATTGTGTCAAGTGGCCTAATATGGACTTTATGCTAGTGGAAAGGGAGCCCCCAAAAGGCAAAACATAATTTTGCTTGTTGCCACGAATACCCTTGCACAGGGTCTTCTCTAAGGAACGTCATGTTTTAGTCTGGAATAGGGGAGAGTCATTCGGGTGTCAAAGGACAGGTGCTTGAGAGATAGCCAGGGCATATGTGTGTGGTGCAGTAGAGGGCAAAGAGGTAACAGTGGTAATAGAAAATTGCAGGGAGAGGTAAATAAAAGTAATAGCGAGGCAGATAGGAGAGAGACAAAGTGCTCCACGCAAGATATGTTAGAAAGAGAGAGAGGTGCTGAATACATATGCTAGTAACGGGAGAAGAACAGGGAGCATTGGAAATGGAGGGCACACTTGAAGAGTATTGTGAGGAAAGGAAACACTGATGGATACAATATTCATTTTAAACTGTTAAAGAACCAGCCTTATATACTGCACAAAGTATTTTTACCTTAAGGCCCACAAACGTCTGCGACGGCCCCTATCTAAATCTGCTTATATGAGAAAAGTAAGTATGACGCACGGCATTCTATAGTCAGCCGCGGCTGCTGCTGGTAAGAGCGGTAGGGCAAGGTGAGGGGGGATTTCGAGAGAAGATCACGAGGGAAAATTAATTGTTTATTTAATTTCCCCTCATGGTCGTCTCTCGAAATCCCCGCTCACCTGGCCCTACCGCTCTTACCTGCAGCGGCCACGGCTGTCTCTACTGCTTGCTTGTCTCGCCAACACTGTAAATTAAACTTTAGTCTAGGTGAAAATGGAGAAGGCTCTGTTCCAATGTCTACATGTTCCTTCAAGCTACCGGACCAGATCTACAGGTTTCTACCTGGAAGAACGGCAACACCAACATTTTATTAGTGGATGTTGGTATTTGGGATATCCTTAAAGGCATATGCACTTCTTTTAGCTAATTGTCTTTTAAAAAACGCACATGGTTCAGTTAATCCGTGTGATCGTAGGAGTGGAGTCGGTAAAGAACGGCAAATAAAGGATGGATTGGCTTCATCTTCTGCCCTACCAGTGTAGCGTGTGGTCATATGACCTTGCCCAAAGTGGGCAGGATTATGTATAAGTGGTGCCACTTTTCCAAATCACTACTTCTAGGTGTATAGTATTTTCAATGTGATGATGGTATTGGCCAACTTGCTACTTCCGCTCTCCAATGACTGCTGGGCATGGTGATCAAAGGTTTCGAAATCAAGGGTTTAATCAAAGATTGCGGTCTGCATAAACATAATTGCTTGTAATTACTGAGCACAGCAGTTTACCAGAAAAGCATCATCAATATTGCACAATGATGCATGCTTAATAGATATTCAGCACACTTAATATGTCAACACTTCTTTTGGCACAACACGCCACCTGTAATGGTTTCTGTCTACTCCAAAGCAGTCTGACTTCAGACAAGCATCACCCATGCCCATCATAAAAGAGAGGATGAATCAAACTGGAACAACCGATGGACTGTTTTGGAAAGTGTGGTAAACTTCAGCAATTAAATATGAGTCTACTTTCCTAGGAACTCCCAACCATTACCGATTCGTCATTACATATTCATTCTCCAGATTTCTCATCTATCCCTATATAAACACCAATGCATTTTTCATTTTATTTCTTCATTGCATTTATAGGAGAAGTCTTGGTCGTTTCATTCATCAGTGTGCTGTAGATGACTGGGGCAGTAAGGCAGTAAAACGAATGTTTCTGCATTTTTTATATACATTCTCATGTAAATTTCCAGATTTTGAAATCAATGACCCGTAGACTTTGGTGCCATTTTTAATACTTTTTCAATTCACAGATGAAAAATGGCATTACTTCCTGACTAGAATCATTTATTTGGAATTAAACTGCAGCCTCAAACAAGCTGGAGGCTGTTGAAACTCCCACACATAGTTGTTGTCTCTCTAGTATGCCTGGAATAGTGGTTCAAACCAAATTCATAGGTGATTTGTATACGTCGTCATTGGATTTTCAGCTTCTCCAAAACTCTTTAACCCCTTCCATGCTCATGACGGAACGGTTCCGTCATGAGCGTCGGTTGAGCTGTGCTCATGACGGAACCGTTCCGTCATGAGCCAATAGGCTCATTAGAACCTTCAGCACAGCGCGAAAATTCGCGCCGCGCTGAAGGGGTTAATTGTGGTGTTACACATATTTGATGGAGATTTAACTATACCGACTTTACCACAACATCTCATACATAAAGCATTATATGTTCTTTTAGAAGTTTTACCAATAAGCTTATACCTTTCAGATTACCGTCTTTTAGAAGGTGACACCTGTGGGGGGCTCACCATCACTCATTTGCCAGCCTCCTTCCCCAGCCCTTGCTTCTATAGGCAGTGGCAGTACATCATCCAATTAATCTGCATATATTAATAATAGCTTGCAATTGTAATTGTATTTGTGTAGTGCTTAACACCCCTGACAAGGCGTTAAAGAACTTTTTGGTGAGTAGCACGCTACTACGAAACACAAAGGATTAGTGGTGGATTAGCACAGGGAAATATGAGTTTTTAATTTGAGCGGTGGACATGTGAGTCTGTTCGTTTGATTGAATATGATAGAGGAGGGCTATAGGGAGGAGGAGTCGAGATAGTGTTGTTTGGGAGATCCCAATAGTTAGATGAGGTTTGGGATGAGTCAAAGGGGGGCTAGAGGATGGAAGAGTCTAGGAAGTGTTATTTCAGAGATCATAGTAGTGAAATGAGGTTTGGGGTGAGCCAAGGAGGAAAGAGGAGGAGAGAGTCTGGGAGGGGTAATATGAGAGATCATAGTAGTAGATCGCGGTTTGGAGTGAGTCATGGAGGCATAGAGGAGGGCAGAGTTGAAAAAGGATCTAAGGGTGATGTTAGTATTAGAATGAGGTTTGGGATAGGTCAGTGAGTGGAGGTAGAGGATATATTTAGAGAGGTATAGGATGAGACAAATAGTAGTGCATTGGAGTTTTTTTTCTTACTTTCTTTCTACAGTTAGAGTAAAGTAATAAGATACATAACTACCTAGCAAGGGTAGGCATGTATAAAAGAAAATAATAACGAGATATAAAATTGTATTGCATTAAGTTCCATTTGTGCAGTTATAGATAGATGTAAGGAAATTCCGATTTTCAGGTGTTGCTTTATGTAAAAGCTAATTTATTTGTGTATTTTTATATATATATTGTTTTTGTATTTGTTTTATTTTATATTTACATAGTATGACAGATAATTAAAATAAAGAGACCCATAAACATCTAATCAAATTGCTAATTTGAAAACTATGTAGTGACCTATAAATATATGTTAAGCATGAAATTATATATATATATATATATATATATGTATATATATATAATATATACTTATATATATATATCGAAAAGATAAACCCATTGCAGGTTGAGCACGAACCGATTAAATGGACTAAAGTATAGCTGATGCTGATTAATCCAAGTGTTTATTGTATGCTAGTGCTGCCCATGACCCATTTCGGCCGTGAACTACGGCCTTGATATATATATATATATATATATATATATATATATATATATATATATATATATATATATATATTGCAAAACAAAGATTCACCGCCGCTGCATAACACGCCCTGGCTGCTTTACTCCAGCGGTGGTAAGCCGCTATGCACACAGCCTCAATGGCGTTTAACTCTAAGACGCTATTCATGAGAGAACACTTGGAAATTCCAGTCAGAGTGCTTTTAATCTGCAAGCCTCCTACACTGACAGAGGCGTTTTGGCACTACGCCTTTTCTATATATATATACCATAAGTAATATATACATTTGTTAAGCAGACAAAGTATATCTGTATATTTTTAAACCATAAGTATATTCCATTTTTGTACAATGAAATCCACATGTCCAAATACATACACAAAATCAAATTATGCATATTTACATGCACATTCATATACTGCACATTTGTGTTTGAGTGTGGTGGTCATGTAGGAAAGAGCCAGCTCTTGAGTAATCTTCTGAAGATAAGATAGTTATTGTGGCTCTTATGCTTGGGGGTAATAAATTCCACAGTTTGGCAGCTTGAACAGAGAAAGATGTACCACCTGTGTTTTTTTTCTTGTTTGCTGTTGTTTAAAGATGAGGTGCCAATGTTGAGTGGAGGTTCCTTTGTTGTATCTAATTGGTGATTTTATTCCTGACAAAAAATGGTGCTGTTCCATGTATTACTTTGTGGGCAGCCGCGGGCCGTGGAGAGAGTTACGGTGGGGCAGGGAGGCGGGGAGGGGGAGGGGCGGGGTGGAGGGTGCTAAAAGCAGGCATATGGATCATTGCAGGTAAGTTCACAATTTAATTAATAAAACGAAATTCGTAGCGCGCACTGCATTGCAAAAAGCAATGCTGTGCGCGCTACGAATTTCGTTTTATTAATTAAATTGTGTACCTACCTGCAATGATCCATATGCCTGCTTTTAGCACCCTCCACCCTGCCCCTCCCCCTCCCCGCCTCCCTGCCCCACCGTAACTCCCTCCACGGCCCGCGGCTGTTTGTGGGTGATACAAAGTAACTTGAATTTAGATCTTCTGGCAACCAGTAACTAAGGTACGGCCCTCAAGGCTAGGGAGATGTGGGTGTGTGGCTTTTTTTGTAGTAGTAGTCTGGCAGCAGAGTTCTGAATTTGTTGTTGATAAAGATCATGGTAGAGGCCATTGGTGTAACCAAGTTTGGACAGTACAAGAAAGATGCTAAAGATGCCGTCACACTTGAAACAATGTTTATATATAGATATACTTGGGTTAAAAAATCTGGAGTGTCCTGCCAAAACTTGGGTTAAAAAATCTGGAGTGTCCTGCCAAAATTAAGATTTTCACCAGTGCTATTAATTAACCCTGGGCGGGCAACTTCGCTACGCCCACGAAGCATATAAGCACATATAATACCTTAGTTCATGTTTGGTATTGAATGGAAGTATTCTAAACATGATAAATATTAAATTGATGCTGACAAAATAGTTGAAAAGCTCTGAAAGCCTTTCAGAATGAGAAGGGTAATGTTTAATGGGCAAATTGAACACCTTGCTGGACTCTTCAGATTATTTCACTCACATTTATACTGGTTAGGCATATACACAGCTGTTGACAGGTTAAGCAAGGTCGCAATCATTAATGCAAACACCATTTCCCTGTGTAACACCACTTTTAATGAGTCGTCCAACATACATTTATGATCTATTTTACGCAACATAGGCTTAGGTATACAGAAACTCACTTGGTGCCCAACATTTGCAAATGTGCCATGCCAATTTATGATTTTCAGGTGTCTAATATGTGTAAAAATATTGTTGAGCTTTAAAAATTAAAGTACTTAGAAACCTATGCCTACTACCCCTCCTGCCGTGCATGCCATCACCCAGGACTCTCCAGCCATCTCTGTCCTGTGCTTTTCTTTCAATCTGACTCCAAGTAAAATTCATTTTCTTGAAGCCAGCCTCGAGGCCTCAACTATAGGTGTTTCTTGGCCTTTCTCTTTACCTTTTCCCTCAAGGGTTCCAGGTGAGAGCTTGTCAGGTGGTGTTTGGTGGGGTTTTGCAAAGGGTGTGACCTATCCATCTCCAGCATCTTTTCATGACTGCTTCATAGCAGGAAGTTGTAAAGCCTGCTGCTATAAGTCATTGTTGCTGATGGTGTTTATCTAGTGGATTTGTAGGATTATCTGCAGACCGGTGTTGATGAAGGTCTGGACTTTGTTGGTGGTGGTCACTGTTGTCCTCCAAGTTCTGCTTCACACCTAAGGCCACTTTTTGATCTTCTCTTGCATCTGCAGATGGGTATGGGAGAGTAGGCTAGGTCGTCTGCAAAGTCCAGGTCGTTCAGCTGTTTCCAAGGTGTCCACTGGATCCCATTTCTTTTCCTTGCTGTGGATGTCTTTATGGTCCAGTCTAAGGCCAGCAGGACGAGAAAGGGGGAGAGCAAATCATCCTGGTGGAAAACGGTCCTCACGTCGGAGGCTTTTGTGAGTTGTTCTCCATGGACTACCTTGCAGGTCATTCCCTCATAAGAGTTCCTGATGATTCTTATAAGTTTATCTGGCACATCATAATGGCAGAGAAGTTTCCAAAGGGTCTCCTAGTGCACGTTGTCGAATGCTTTCTCATAGCCCATGAAGTTGACCTATAAGGGGAGTTCCATTCAACCAACTGCTCAATGATGATGCACAGAGTTGTAATCTGATCTGTGCAGGATTGTCTTTGCAGAAGCCAGCTTGTTGGTCTCATAACTGAGCATCGACTTGTTCCTTCTTTCTGTTCAGGAGGACTTTGCCTGAGGTTGATACAAGAGTTATCCCTTTGTAGTTTGCGTAGTTACTCAGGTCACCTTTCTTTGGGACCTTGACCAGATCGCCCTTCTTTCCGGTCTGATGGCAGCTTTTCCTTTTTCTCAGATTCTTCCAAACATGGGTTAGAGCATGTCTACTGATGTTCAAAGTCTGCCTTCATTGTCTATGAAGGAATGTTGTCAGGTCCTGCTGCCTTCCCATTTTTCAGATGTTTGATGGGATGTATGACGTTACAACGCATACTTTTACAACGACTACCATTACAACGAATTTTTTACAACGCAAAAACTTTTACAACGCATACCATTACAACGCAAGATTTTACAACGCAAGTACCTTTACAACGCATACCATTACAACGTAAATATTGGTAAGTATATAATATTTTTTTTAATATAAATTAATTTAAATTATTAAAATATAATTAAATTTTATTTAATTTTATTTAATTAATTTAATTTAAATATAATTTTAATTTATTTTTACAAATTAACCCTGTACCCCAAAACCCCAAAACTGACCCTGAACCCTAAAAATATTTTTTTAAATAAAAAATGTATTTAAATTATTAAAATATAATTAAATTTTATTTAATTTCATTTAATTAATTTAATTTAAATATAATTTTAATGTATTTTTACAAATTAACCCTGTACCCCCAAAACCCAAAACTGACCCTGAACCCTAAAAATATCCCTTTACCCAAAAACCCAAAACTGACCCTGAACCCTAAAAATACCCCTTTACCCAAAAACTGAAAACTGACCCTGAACCCTAAAAATACCCCTTTACCCAAAAACTGAAAACTGACCCTGAACCCTAAAAATACCCCTTTACCCAAAAACTGAAAACTGACCCTGAACCCTAAAAATACCCCTTTACCCAAAAACCCAAAACTGACCCTGAACCCTCAAAATACCCCTTTACCCAAAAACCCAAAACTGACCCTGAACCCTAAAAATACCCCTTTACCCAAAAACCCAAACATATAATATTTTAAAAATAATTATATACTTACCAATACTTACGTTGTAATGGTATGCGTTGTAAAGGTACTTGCGTTGTAAAATCCTGCGTTGTAATGGTATGCGTTGTAAAAGTTTTTGCGTTGTAAAAGTTTCGTTGTAATGGTAGTTCGTTGTAAAAGTTGCGTTGTAAAGGTTGTTTCCCGTTTGATGGCTTGCGTTATTTCTTCCTTAGTTGATCTGCTGTACTTGATTGCCAGGTCCTTGTCATCTGTCTGCATGTTTGGTGGAGACTGTGACATGGGACTGTTCAGCAGTTCTTCAAAGTTCTCTTTCTATCTTCGTTGTTGGCCTTTGTTACCAATGATTGTCTTCCCAGCTTTGTTGTTATCATTTCTTTCTGCCTTGCTATATCTCAGTTAAAATGACTAATTAATTTTCGGGCAGAGCACTATTGAGTCTTTGCAATAAATATAGAGAGTTTGCAAAAATCGATGTTAATGAATGTTATGCCTTTTTGTGCTATGCCTCAATGTTTTTAGTTATGAATGGAGGATTAACATTTGTACTCTAACCATTTAGTTTGACTAATCATTGACTAATCTTTTCTATGATTAATTCCCTCCTGACCTGTACTTTACATAAATGCTTAGTATTTTTGTACCCAAAAATTTAATAATAGGGCAAATAATCATAATCAGGTACATTGAATAATGGATACCATCCAAAACTATTTTAGAGCCCTCTAGATCATTCATAATCTGTGCCCAAACAAATGTACCACAAATGTGTATGCTAATCACAACCTATATTAAAGGTCTACTAAAACGGTAAGCTGCGGGGAACCAATAATGCAACTGCTGTATTTTCTTGTTGTACATTCATAATAATTAAACCATATAAAAAACAAAGCATTTTTGTACTTTGAATATTTGCATTTTATTAAATTGTGTTGATAATTTGGAGCCACTCTGAAACTACACACTGTACATAGCACCCATAATGGATATCTACGAACAGTTGAGAGTTTAGTGGTAACATGAAATTAAATTAAAGGTACAGAAATATGACAGGTGGTACATCTGCCAAGACAACAGCCTACCTGGGTCAGATGCAACTAGTGTCACCATGTTCAACTACAAGCTTTCATCCTGATTCACTTTAATTCACAGAACACCGTGTGCTGGTGGGTTTTGTTTGCATTTTTGTGTTGGTAGTATGGTCTTTAAAATTCTCTACTATAATTACAATTCCAAGTTCTACACAAATGTACTTTGATCAAATGCCAAGATGTTGCAGGATCTATTGATACTTTAAAAAGTTGCAAAAATTGAATATAATACATCTAGTGTCTATTTGCCACTCTGCATGTGGTTCAAATAAAATAGAAACCAACTAAGGCTCTGCCAAGGACCACACTATTTGTTATTGTAGCTGTTGTCTTCTGATTCTCCAGGATCAGTATGTTGCCCAATATAGTCCTCCTCCTGGAAGGACTAACTACACTGAGTGGCCAGATGAGGTTGAAGGGGTTTGGGAAAGGTACAGCAGGGAAGGAGACCTGAAACAAAAAAAGGACATATTACTGTCACTCTGTAGTTGCCTCATTGTGTCTAAGTTTCGTTATAGCCATCATCATAAGCGCCCCAACTCCTGGACCTTTATGTTCTACCACAAGGTGCCCTCCTTACAATTAGTCAGGAAATAATGTTTTGGCAGAGAAACAGGATTAATAGTAAAATGGTATTCTTGGATACACATCCACCTGCTAATGGCAGGTGGAAAATATACCCAGAAAGGTGCAAAGTTATCAGAAAAACATGCAGAAGAATTGTGGTGTTGGCACACACTGCATGCCATTCCCCATTCCTTGTCTGAATCCCCTAATGGTAAATCAGCGTTTCTGTAATAGCACACAAAGCAATTCATTTCTAGAATCCTACTCATTTATCAGATGCTTCTTGCTGGTTTAAATTATCTCGTTGAAATGAACATGAATAAGTGTATTGCAGCCACTATGTCTGAGCCTGAGGCACTTGTACCTCTGCAATATTTCCAGTCTAGGTGACATTTTAAGGGTCTATCATCACATTTTGTGGGAGGCTCCATGAGTATTGAGTTACACCACAGACCCCTCCTCAAGATCACTATTGCCACCTGTTTCATCTGCCTTTCAAAATCCTATACATTTCTGATCCTTTATTCCCTGCTGGTATTTTGCTAATTGATTGTGAACAATGAACCAGGTGTGTAAGCTGGCATTCAGTGTTTTGGTTTTAATTTTCCTTAAGCGTTGCTTCCATGGCTATGCCACAGAACATCCATCTTCCATCAAATCTTGGTTTATCTGTCCGTCCACCACTTATCGAAAGTAAAGAAAGCTCCTCCGGCGAAACCCTTCTAAGCATTCTGGCTGACAGACATTGACAGTGACGCATTTACTTGTTTATGTGAAATCTTGCACAATATATTTTGCTAAATTTTGACCACTCCCTTTTCTGTGTAGTTGAATTGAGTTACTTCATTACTCTAGCTTGATTATATGAGACAGTATGACTTTCAGGAGGGAAGCCTTATGTTTGGCATAATCAAGCCACCCCCACTCCCCAACAGGAAGACAGCAGGGATGCATTGATCCATATTTAATTTATTGTTAAGGTTTGTTATGTTATGTTATAGTCACCAGCTACCTGCTTTTCCTAATTCTTTACCACAAAAACCTCGACCAACACAGCAAATCTCATAAAGACTCTCCTAGTGCACAACTTGAGACAAAGCAACCTCCTATTAATTTGAGACTTGTAGGAAATTCATTCCACCTTTTCTGCCTTGCCTGAAAGGGGCAAAAGACCACGAAGAATCCAGGTTAACACATACCTATGTAAAGAAGAGTGAGGTGGATATTTCATGTCAAAAGCATGTCTTACAAATTATTAATTTTGCTTCAGCCAAAGGTGACTTCAAGCTGCCCTTCAGTTTGATTCCTCGAATAAGGATAGCTAAGCGCAGCTTAGCATCCTCTCCAAGCCTTTCTTTTACCAATCAAAATCTAGAGTCTATACAATATGCGTTCTGGCTGTAGTCTGGCTGTAGTCTTACATTGTTTCGGGGACTAGTAACATGACTGTTTTTTAGATGTTAATAAATAGAAATATATTGACTCCTAGTGTTCATGGTGATCGAGGAGGATCCAATCAGTTGTAGATATGCACCCGTTCGATATAACAGGAACAGAGAATGACCATGATAGGATAAAACTAAATCCCTTTATTTAAAGGTTTAGATATGGAGATACTGAACCATCTTGTGTACGACTTACTATTGCAGGCAACATTGAGCACAATAGTAAACATTCAGGTACCAGTTCCCAAACCTTATTTCTGTGAGCAGATGCATCTTTATCCTCATCTAGACATCACCTAAAGTTCCAATAGTAAGATTCACTTTTCATATGGAAAAAAATCTTTATGAATTGGATTAAAGGAAATGTGGACATTTTTACAAAAAAATATTCATAGATGTTCAATAATAAATTTCAATAAAGGCAAACTTGAAGAAAATAGTGTTGTCCTATGATTAGAGCTTGAAATCTTGGAGTATTCTGGACCTGGTGAAATCTATGCAGCCTGTGAAAACAGAATAAAAAACAAATAGAGTCCTAGGCTCCCATGGGGTGACTTTAGATACATGAATGATAGGAATCTTACAGTATTGTCTGAGCGCACTGTGTCTACCCTTACACTTTCAGAACAAAATTGCCTCTAAATGTAAAATTGAAGTTAAGTGCTCATATCACTGAACAATTACACTTAGAGCTGCTTAACAAACCTTCCCCATCCCTGTTACCTGTTGATGACTCTAGACTGAAAAGCTTGTTGCTAACGTAACATTTGAGTCCCTCAGGACCCTCTTTGAAAAACACAAGACTACGGGGATGGATGCAGGTGGGTGGTGGAAGAGAGGTGGGAATAAGATTAATATGCTCCTGTGAGACAGTGTGTCTGCTTCCTCAGCTTCAAATTTATTGTGCAATTTCTCTCAAATGTTTATCCTTACGTTCCTATCCTATTTATGCATTATAAACCTTTTATCGAATCATCTAAAGCAGTCACAGATGTATCGTGCTTTTTTAACGCAGCATGGATCCAGCCGATTTTCCAGTATTTATTTGAAACAAATCAGATATCACTGTTAAGTGTAGATTTATGTACAGTATTATATATAGTATGAAACAGAGAGTATATTATTGTATACCCTACCAAATGAAATTAAATATCAAACCCCACCTATAACCACAATATACATTCAGAAAAAGGTCTCAAGACATGTATCTGCCATGCAGAAGTGTATTTCATAAGGTGATGATGAATCTCTGTTGAAGCAGAATCTTACGCAGAAAATTTGCCTTCGTACTCGCACTGCGCTGCTCACATAGACATATTTTATTGGCCTGATTCATGGGGCCATACCTTAATTCAAAGACGCTGAAATGGCCTTGCTGGCAGGGTGGTGCAAGTATCTCATTGGTATCTCGAAGTGGCATTTCTCCTTCTTCCGTTGGGACCAGAGCCATTTTGAATATTTAGGCCCAATCTATGTATCCAGTACTCCTGACCCCCCCCCCCCCAAGTGTAGCTGAAATTGCAACTGCATGTTGATGCAGCATATCTGCAGAGTACTCTGAGGCTTCTTTGGCTACTCAACGCCAAATGAACTCAACAGCAGAATCTTTAGGTTTGGTGAAACCGTGTTCTCAGTTTAAAAAGAGTGATGCCTGCAGGTGCTAGTAATAACAAAGACAAACGAAAATGAGTCTAAAATGTTCTGTGAAATAAATCTAATTTGATTTTTTGTAAATATGGAGGGCCTCGTTTATGGAAACAGTGATATCACTGTGATAATTCAGCGATGCAACAGTTTTCACTGCGCCCTCCTTGCGACACAATGGTTGCACTGTATTTAATGTATGGCGCTCCATGTCGTAAGGAATGACAGATACGTCAGGAATTCTGACGTATCTGTCAGCGCAAAAGTCACACATTGCTGGAGTTGTGTCGCAAGCATGTTGCAACTCCGCCAATGCATGGGGTAGGCTTATTCCCATTGCACTGCATCACCCTTTTGCTTGCCATGAGCCGGCGTAAGGTTTTGATGCAGGTTAGTCCTAGATTTCACTGCGACACTTCTACGAGCCCCACTCTGCATACATTATACTTGATGCAGGTATAATGTGGCGCATGGCTCTACAAGGTGGCGCATCAGCCTAGATGCATCACCTTGTAAATATTGCGCAATGGGGCACATTGTTTAAGTTGCCGCTGTGTCACAAAATGTGACGCAACAGCGGCGCAAAAGTGTTGCAAGGCATTCATAAATAAGGCCAGGAGTGAGTTAAATTAACGCAGGTGATTTCTTGATAGCTGCATTTCTTTACAAAAGCTTAGAAACATTAAAAAAAAGTTCTGCTTCCTGCGAACCAGTGGCTTGTGCAATTGACCCATCATATGTCTCTGCATGGCGAAAGTATTGAAAGGAGATCTCTGTTCATTTTGTATCCATTTAGAATTTTCTTGTATGCTGGCCTAAGCCCAAATAGGGCCACCAAGTGTTTTAATCGACATATGGGGTCAGAAAAAAATTCTTAATGTCTCTTCAGAATCTCCACTGATTCCCAATATTCCAAATGTCCATGTACCTGCATGTGTGCTTTAGAAGAGTCATACATATGATGCCGCTTGACGTATTCAAGTAACCATCAGGGTTTGTGAGTGTAGTTTTCTACTCTGTGGCAAACTAGTTTCTCGACATATATGTGCTGCATAATGAGCCACAACAGAGGATGTTAGGTATATGAAACACCAACGAGTCATTAAGTATATTATTTCTTGGGTCAGTTCATAAAAAATGAATTACCATGATAATTTTGGGTTTGGAAATCTAGGGGTGATGCCCCATGCATCTCCATGGACCCAAATATATAGCACCTATTTACACCCTATCTATCAAATAACAGTGGTTATATTACACTTAAGTTTCCATATGATGCACTTAATGATTGACACTGTTCGACTGGATCAATAGTTAAAATATCTTAACTGGAACGTGCGGCCACAATATTTTCTCTTGCGACCTCCCTTCTTTTTTGGCTCTTACATGGAACCTTGATGTAGCAGTAAATGAATCCCTGTCTCTAAAGGTCCTCTTTCTCTTAGTCCATACCCTTAGAGCTTAAACTGGCTGCTATTGGTGGAAGCTTGGAAAGCAGGGTGGAGCACTTTCCGGAAAACCCTTGTTCGGGTCTATGCCTCAATAACATTAAGGACAAAAAATGACGCTAAAACACCATAGACGTGAGTCATTTTCTATCCCCCTAGACATTTGTCATAAAATGGAATCCAGAAATTGCAGTGCACCTTGAAGTCTCTCTGTGGCTCTCTTTGGTCATGGTCTACAGCACAGTGACTATGATGGACATACATTTTCTGCTACTGCACCTCTGATTGTAGTATATTCTCTAACACTGACATTCTGATTGACACCTCTTGTGACGCTCGGTAACCTTTGAGATGTCATTCTCCAGCACATCAAAATGATGGATGTGTGTTCTCAGACATCTTAACTAATTGGCATATGTATTGTAGCAGAATAACTGCTGGGTTTAACTGAATTCATAGTGACTCCTGAAGCCTTTCATTGCAGACTAACTTTAAAGGACACTTATTCTGAGGCAGAGTACCAGAAATTGGGATATATCTCGAATACAGTATCTGTAATAGCATTAGCTTCAAAGACATGGGCGCTGTAATGGTTTTATATTAGTTTGCAAAGTAACTCTCATAATCTTATATTCAACTGGCGCTGTAACAATGACTGCCATACTCTGGCTTTGTAACACCACTAGGCATATATTGCATGGCACAACAGCTGTGATGGGGATATATTGTCACACTTAGCTTTAGCTCTGAAGTGATCATATTCTGCCGGCAGGATAACTCAAATTGTTCTGTTCCCATGCTCAGACCCCTCTCTAGTCCAGTGGCATAGCAAGGGTGAGGGTGTAGGGGGTGGTCGGTCTGCCCCAGGCGGCATGAGTTTTGGGGGCCGCAGCCTCTTTTCACTCTTACCTGCTATCTTGGGGGCGTCAATTCTCTCCAGTACCCCCTACTCTTCATTTGGGCTGCTGAAGGGCGGCAAAAGCGGGGACCGCTGCCTTAGGGCTAGCTACGCCACTGCTCTAGTCATGACAGTAGCACACACTGTGTCCCATTGGAGTCTCGGATCACTATGGTTCTCTTCAGTGACCTGTGGTTCACTGCTGCAAGGCTCTCCAACCATCCGTCCTCATTAACCCCTTCCTTGTGGGGTACATTCCCCCGCTGTGCTGAGGGGCGGAGGGGCGCGTACAGCGCCCCGGTGCTCATGACGAGGTCAGCTCGTCCTGAGCCACGGCGCTCCAGGGCTCATGACGAGCTGAGCTCGTCATGGCCACACCCGTTCCCATGGAACGCTCAGCACAGCAGGGGAATCAGCCCAGCGTGCGAGAGCGTTCCACGGAACGGGCGCGGTCATGACGAGCTCAGCTCGTCATGAGCACCGGAGCGCCGTGGCTCATGACGAGCTGACCTCGTCATGAGCACCCAAGGGGTTAAACTAACCCAGACTATTCACAACCCTTTTGGTTTGGGTGACCATCCTTGAGTAAAACGACCTCGAGACTACATCCTTGTCGACAAAGTATTGTAGCTCCTATGTAGAGGCGGATCAAACGGGGACTTTTCCATCTTGCATAATACACATAATTATTGCGACCACTATGTACATTACCTGAAATTCATTATGTCTGTCAGCAGCGGGAAAATTGCTCACACATCTCTTATGCACAAAAGCAATGTGACCTACTGTTGGGAAACTGGTCCAGCAAAAAATTGCTTGAATCCGTGAATATGTGAATATCTTTTTCACAGTTCTCGCATGCCATTTTTGCTGCAGAGGATGAAAAGTTTACTAAAATTTGCAACATAGAGAGACAAAATGTTTATGCAAAGTACTCACGTCCAAACATATGGGAATTAAGCAAAAATGTCAAATGTACCTACTAATGATGCCTAAAAATGACAAATTATATACTCACTCTTGCTCGTTTTCATTATTATATATTTTTCACGTCTTTGCTTCAGTTTCAATTTCAGTGTGCTGCTTTCCCAATCACGCTTTCTTTGCTTGTCTTGTGATATGTACTTTAGAGGCCTTTAAGGCACAGTTTCAGATTATTTTGGATTTTCAGCTACACTACACTGACATGTTTGCAGCGAGAACCAGCAATCTGTTCTTCAAAATGTATTTCTTTTTCATTAATGCAAGGGGAAATTGGCATTGTGCTACTTTTCTGAAAGGAGCTGTACATTATTACAGAAAATTACATATTAGAGGATATTAGTTTCTTTAGGCTTTTTTTGCTGCATAGGAAAAGAGGTCACTGCATTGGTATTTTGCTCTGTTTTATGACTGAGTGCTGGTACAGAAATCTCAATTCCCGCATGACAATGTGCAGAGTGTGCTGTGCTAACTAGACACTGTGGGATTCAGCAGCCCAGCTGTTCTGTGAATATCCTTTGTAAATCAGACTATATAGGCCGGTTTTGTTTTGGCAAATGAAATATCACTGTCAGGTCTTTCGGTGCTTTTTATAAGCAGCACACTTTCCTAACATTATTTAGGTTTTCGCTGTAATGAACGGCATAATTTATACTTTACCTTGAAGGATTTTCCTATTTTTAACCCCAGGCTTCATAAGACTAATGATGGTGAGGCATAGTGATCATGCAATGGATACACAGCATAGGCTCGCATTAAGGTTTTCCAGGATTATTCGCTAGTTTTCATTTGATTAAATGCGCACAAAGGATACACACAGAACTGAAGTAAGGTTCATGTTGTGATGTCAGATAAAAACCCACTCAGTAATGGTATTGGTGAGAAATTTTGGAAAGTGTGTTCCCCAGAATTGGAAGGGGCAGCATGACAAGGGTTGTTACACCAGTAGGTGGGGGGACGGTCCGCCCCAGGCGGCACATGTTTTGGGGGCGACGGCCACAAGAATCTCCAGCACCCCCCTTCTTACATTTGCGGCAAAAGCATGGGCCACCACGGGCAGCATAAGGCCTACCTACGCCACTGTGTTGCACACCCTCTGCGACTTCTAGTAGGTGCGTAAGAGATTACTTCCAACCTGAGGCAACGATTACTTTTGTGGTGGATTCAGATCAGGGGTATCATGGGGTAACCGGAGAAGTATAATTTATTGGGGGACATTGGGGCCTCTTTGATTCCCAGCTGTCCCACACTCTGCTTACTCACCAATCACTCCAGACAATCAGCAGTGGCATTTTTAGCACTGGCGAGAATTTTTTAACTTGAAAAATGTTGGTGAATGCAACTTCACGACTTCTAGTGCACCTGGTAATGTTGAACGTAATGTAGTACTGTTCATTTAAGATGGGCAACAATCCAGCAATCTGATTGGCTAAAGGATCCTCAGTATTCCTCATGGCAATGAGAGCTCATAGCCTAAGATGGAAAATGGGGCTTCTATCTCTGAATGGGATCTTGGCCTGAACTTGTATTTAAGTTTGTTCCTCTTCTTCACTCTTCATCATTACATCTGATTGGCTCCTGAAAGTACCTTTGAAGAGGGGGGGGTGATTGGTGGTAGAACTCGACTGATGAAAAAGAGTAAAGAAGGGATACGCTTAGGCTATGCGGCAGGTAGAGATAATTTGGGCCCAATCTAGAGTTTGTCGGAAAGGAAGCTCCATCAGAAATGCGCTCTCAGCAAACCTCCTGCTTGATGTGTCCATGGAATACTTCTTCTTCAGGTCCAACAGATTAGGTTTTTTTGGAGGAAGGACATTAAACTTCCCACCCTATTTAGATTGGCCAGTGTATTGCCTTTTTTTCCTCCGTAACTGCCAAGAAAAGTTTCTTTTAGGTACAGAGATAATGACCCCACACTCTCTAGAAGAAGATTCCCAGAGTGTGAGGTCATTAGTCCTTTGTTATTCAGAAGCAACCTCCTGCTTTGGAGCTATTCTGTTTATGTTTCTGAGGGGATATCCACTGAATCCTGTGAATACCCTCAAGCTTCTAAGTTTGTAAAGATTCACCTGCCTCTTGTAGGACGAGTCCCAATCTAGAAATGTGCACAATGTGTTCCTATGAAAGAGAAAGAGTTGCAGTGGCAAGGGAAAACTTCAAAAATGTAATGAGAATACAGGTACAGTAGTCTCATGATGGGGGTAAAATTGCCATGGGAAATTTCTACTACAGAAATTTCATGCCACATTTGGGCAGAAACGAGTACTCTGAATGGTGGTTATCCATTCCCCCATAACTTGTTTTGGAGGCTCGTTTGAGATTTCTTTATACTGCTGATTGATTGCATGTAAAAACCTTCATTAAGTACTGGAATGCTTAGGGAGAAAGTGCTATCTATTCTTAAAAAAACTCCCAAAGAAATTCAAATTAAATACCCTTTCCTATTGTTCACCATGTTCATTATTCTCAGATGTACTTAAGACAGCAATGACAAAGAACTGCTGATCTGTTTCACAGAATGGAATCTTGCTACAGTGCACTGTGGCCTGCAAAGAACCAGATTCTACTGTATTTATCCAGTATGGTCTATTAATCTTGCTGTGTTTTCCTCCTAGCCTTGCATGCAGGCGTGCTGAGATTCTGACATGAACATCTGCATCATGAATGTCATTATAACATGTGTCAAAAATCTGTAGTCTTCCCAGAATGCCCAGGGTCCTGACATGATAGATGAAACCTGCAGCGTTTGAAAGCAAATTTGCGGTAGCACAGAATGTGTATGCAGAGTTCCAGGCAAGCATCTAGCTAACTACTGCAGAAAATCCTCTTTAGTAAAGTATTCTGCTTTTGACCTTATTTATGACTATTATGGTGCGCCTGAGCACAAAATGTTTGGGTTCTGAATGTAGATTCTAATACATATAATATGGATTTATATTAGGTATTGTACAAATTCAATTCATCATGTATTCGATAATTCCTTTGTGCCCTCCTCTACTGACTGATTAATTGATTCACACATTCATACTGTAGCATGGAAAATGCATATGAGAATATTTTACCTAGCAGAGGCTCTTTACACAAGGGTACAACTTTCCGGGGTTCCAGGGTTCCTATTTTAATTTAAAGACAATGTCAGTTTCCCAATGACATCAAATTTTCTTCGTTATTGACTCAAATTAATTTCTGGTAGGATGCCAAACATGCATAACACTTTTCACATGATGATTTTTGTGTGTAATGGTTTGCATAGCTTGTTGTATAAGCAGTTTCATATCTTTGAATGCATAATTCTCAAAATTTCCTGATACAAGCATGGTCTGGACACTTAAATACTTTGGCTATACAGTCTGTGGCAAAGTCCACGACAGGCAGGTACATGCACCACTTTTTAAATCATCTGAACACATTTTATTTAAAGTTGCAGATGTGAGTGTGTATCATGCCACAAGACCACTGAAGTGCCAGAAATGCAAAGAAAGGGCTTATTAAATAAAGTAGTTAGCCCAAAATCATGTCCTACCAATAGCACCGCTCTTGACTCAACAAGGGACTGGCAATGTGATTCTCTGGGAGGATAAATCAGCTGCTAGCTCTTTTAGGCACGTGGCCATAGAAACAAAGACACGGTTGATGTTGTCAGCAGTGGCATGGCTTGGGTGCCACAGGATACTTTATTGTGCCAAGTCAACCCTCCTCCAGCTGGGAAGTTCATGATAATCCTAATTGGAGCGAAGAGTGGGGTGCAGAGTGGAACAACAGAAAAAAACGGTGACAAAGTAAAAAAGCTGTGTAGTGTCTGGCTGAGGGATTTAATATTTAGTTGGAAGCTCTTGAACAGTAACCTACCCTATTTGGTAATCTCAAATGTACTAGTCTTCATCTACTTTTATATTGACATTTGGGAGGCTTTATGTTCAGGGCTGCTGATACTGAACACATGTTCCAGTTCTGAGGACTTATGTGTCTGAATGATCCGTAGGAGGTTGTCGCCTCCAGGTGAGTGGAGAGTTGTGAAGTTACCACAGCTTAAAGAACTTCTGAATTGAAGCGAGGCTGAGATAGCTTGAAATTCACCAGGTTACCTAGATCTGCAGTTGTTTTCGTTAGTTGTGGGTTTCTGATGACATGCTTAATTTCCTGAGTGCAGTGCCAGCAGTTAGTGATGTGTACCAAAGCCTTGTAAAAACCTGAAGCATGGACCAGCGGAATAACTTGATCGTTTTCACATTGAAGGTATCTGAAGGCAATTCAGATGTTTTTAACACAATTAGAAAAATTATGGGATTAATTCAAGTTTGAGTTCAATTTCACAGAACCTAATGGATGCAATATGTTAGGAAAAAATAGATTATTGGATCAGAAGGGATGTAGGGGGGGAAAGAGGAGCCACATCATAATTTTTCTGAATATTAAGACTTCCATTAAAACATCTGACCCAACTCAGAGTTTACCGGATATTTCTGACACCCCCCAAATAGGAGTTTAATTTGGGATTAGGGTTATGACTTTTGCAATTTTCACCAGATATATTCTTGCAGGTCAAACATGCCAAAATGGATCCAGATAAAATGTGAAGAAGACTCTTGATACATGGGGAAATAGGTGTCGTAAACACCAGTTTCCACAGGTAGTTTCCAATGACCCCCCTACCCCTGGAAAACTCGGAATCAAACGTATTTACTGCACATTGCAAATA
The DNA here is from genome assembly GCF_964261635.1 of Lissotriton helveticus. NCBI lineage: Eukaryota > Metazoa > Chordata > Amphibia > Caudata > Salamandridae > Lissotriton > Lissotriton helveticus. Next base: position 273,988,123 of record NC_136068.1, read on the forward strand.
ACTTATGCCTGGGCATCAAAATTTACCTGGTTTGGTAAAATACTCTCAAATATCGACACATTCGGACGTGGGTAAATGTTCTCACGGTTCCAAGAGGCTTTCAGTTCAACACACACCCAACCTGCCTCTTCTCCTATATATAACCCTTTACTGGTAATTTACCTTGTACATTACCAGTCTGATACCCATTTCTTCCTAACTGTGGGACATTTCCTGGTTCTTAGTGTGTTATTGCGGTTAGCTGGAAATAAGGTGACTGCATTGTGAAGTCACTTGTAGATTTTAATACTTAATGCAACTGCACGCTCTCGCTCCTAGACAAAATGTGATTCAACCGCATGGTTAATGTGTATATCTCACTATAAAACATTTGCATTCTATTTAACTACAGTAACATGCTGGTCAAAAATATGAAATAATGAAAATGCCAAGTTAATCATAACTTGTTGTCTGTCTGAATTTACATAGTACAATATATGACCATTTCATTACTGAAAGGAAATGTATTTATTCTCTCGGGTTTTCTATATGACATTTGGAAAATTTAATTCCACAGGCCTGCATCCATTTTTTTCACCTTGACAAGGCTTGCTGGAAATGGGAAAAAAAAGTAGGCGATGTGGTGTTCTCTCATTTGATAAATGGCCCAATCGTTAGCTCGATACAAAAGAAGCTCAGAACGCCAAGTCAGTGGCGTAACATTAGCTCCCACAGCCCACTCTGGTGCAGGGGGTGCCCCAAGCTTCAGGAGGCCCCCTCTGACACCGTGGAGCAGGCTCCTGGCCTGGGAGCTCCTGACTGGGTCCAGAGCGTGGGCCAACCCCTCCCCCCCCCCCACCACCATGTACTTTGCGGGGGGCCTCCTGAAGTCTCATTACAACATTGTGTCAAGTGGATCTGTAGACCTATTACAAATCAGAGTAAATAAGTAAACACAATAATAACACCCTAAGTTCCATTTTGTGAAGACTCAAGTATGTGAAATGACGAATTGGAAGGTTAAAAGAAAATACCTTAAGCACAGTAATGAGGGTATGTGAAACTTTGTCTAACGTAGTGACATTTCATGATTTATGGGTGTCATGTACAATCTCTGTTAAAAAAACAGTTGGTCACACTTAAGGTTTGGGGAAGTTCCCACAGTCTTACAACATAATTCACATTACTTAACATTGGGGAAATGTTGTAGGTGTTGTTATCTCAACTCATTAACTTTTCTCTTTTCTGTGACAGCGTAGAAATACTATAACTGTTTTTCATAAGCAAAAAACATAGTATCAATCAAATGTCCTCAACAAAATGTTCTGGCCTCCGTCATCTCTCTACGCCTCTAATGACTCATTCTGACATATACAACCACAATATCGCATAAGTAAAATCACAGGAGAAAACTACTGCATCCTCTACTTAGACTTAATTAGGATAGTCAAGGTAAGCAGAAGTGGAGTTAAAATAGTAAATATATACATGGATAATGTAGTGGTAAGCGATGTAGTAAATATTTTAGTAGGTCGATATTATCCTCTTGATAAAGTTTCATGTATCTGATTCCCCTTCTACAAGCATGAGCTAGTTATCAGTCGATCTAAATCTCTTTCTTCCCCCTCCATCAAACAAATCATAGTCATTATTGTATTATTCAATATAGATATGGAATACAAAGTTGTTTACTCCCTCGCTTTAATGAAGGTGGGGAGGAGCAATACGAACAAATTAAAATAATGAACCTTTACACAACATTGTCACTTTTAGAATTTAAATTGCTGAGTGAAATTTGAGTTGTATAGTGTTTTATCACGTCGCAAAGTTCTGAACACAACACAAATGTTTGCTTTTAAATCACCAATTCCTTTAATGCTATGATGGAGTGGATATTTTAACTCAATTGCACAACATCTGCTGTTTCCTTCTCCATCTGAAATAAATTACATAATAAGGTGGCCATTCAGGACTATAAACACGTTCTATGTTACATGAACTCGTTTGTAAGGAAGGCTGTGCAACGTTTAGCAAATTAGTGAAGTTCTCAGGTCGATCCGATAATGGCCTAATAATAGCTCACGGGCTTTCCATTTATTTTTTAAATCTATGCCCTTGCAGAATTTATTTCCTGGCAGTATTTTTTAAGGAGTGTTTATTGTCTCTGAAATGGACATACCAATTTTCACTTCAAACTTTAAAACTTATTTTCCCTGCAACTTTGAAACTGGCTGCACGTTCACTGATATTTTCTCAGATCTCTTACAAGAAGTGCAAGACTCACGATTTCAATAAGAAAATCCAAATACAGAAACAGAAATGCAGATAGTCATAGTAGCATTCACAAGAGCTACAGACAGTTTATGAGCCGAAAAATGTTCAACTTATTTTTTTTACAAATTAATTAGTTACATTTCTATAAATATTGACACATCTCTCACAGTCGATGTTTCACATGTATAGAAGTTAAAAGAAATAATTTCTCACAATCTTGTAAAATAATCAACTAGCTTAAGAATTTTTTTCTGCATTAACAACTACTCAAAAGGATGCATAATTTTATATACTATTCTGCACAATATTATTAGTTCAAATTTGTTTTGTTAAAATATATACATCAATGATTTGATCAAGCTCTGCTAGATAAATATATCCAAGTTCACAATTCTTCCCAGTTTTTTTTACAGATTGTAACGATTATAAGTTTTATCTACTTTAAAAAAAAGATGTTATTATGCTATGGTTGTCTAAGTATTTCAGTATCAAATATAGTCAGAACTTTACAACTTCCAGCAACCCTGGAAGGGTTAATTCTCAAAGGTAAACTTAAATCAAATGTCTAAGTTTACGACTTTGGGAAGTCACAAAGGGCCTTTACGAGTGCTGTCTTTATGTCCGCACTCAGGCGGAGGTTTAAGTTTAGACCAAACATCTAAGTTTATCTTTGTGAATCAGGTCCCTTGTGCTCTACCCGTCCAAAATTGCACGTAAAAAATTGTGTCAAGTGTCCATGATATTATTGATGCAACATATCACTTTTACCAGAAAGCACCCTGTGAATTCAATTATGCTATTATGCCCTTCAAAGCCCGCCTCCTGGTCCTAGCTGTTTGGCTTACGATGAATACTGTTCTTTTATAGTGGGCTGGGATTTGTGAAAAGCACACTTATTAGACCTGGACAGGAGCCAAAAATCTGGGAATGAAGAAATGGCAGCAATCAATCTGGCCTTTTAAGAAATAGCTGATCCTCGTCGCCAACGTCACACTTCATAAAAGGGCTCCCACATAACTATGCAGATCCTTCAGGCAATTAAACTCTGCCCCAGCCACATTTCTGTTCAAGACTTAGAAGGGGTGCAGTGTGTAAAACTAAAAAACTCCCTCGAGACATTCTTTCTCTGTAGCAGAAGGAAAGCGTGTAGTAGTAATATTCGTTTGTTGAGCAGGCCTGGGCCCCATTCATACAGTTGGGCTAGTAGATTTTTGAAGGAAATATGGTTATGTCAGGTGTTGTGTCATTTTAATATTGCCATATGCAATTTATTAACAAGTAAAGAGATGTTATTCCTGTCACAAAGGTAAGTGGGCATGGTCAAGAGCGGTGCTTTTGCATTTGTAGTCATTTTAGTGTTTTTTTTAGAGTTTGGCGGACTGGGTACTCAAGTCTGCCTGCTCCATTTAAGTAAAGGCTGGTAAACCTTGCAATCCCATCCGAAAAAATGCAAAATTCCTCCAACACCCTGAGAAAAAACTCTCGGAGTGTCATTGCCTTGAGTTTTTTTGTTTTACAAAAACAAATTCCTGCTGTAGAAGTTTGTTTTTGTAAAACAAAAATGTTTACTAAGTCGGTGCATGAAGCATGGCAGCAGCTCAGCAAACCTACAATGCCTTAATAGGAGCCGCAGAGGCAGCTACTACTTTGAATGTAAAGAGATCTCTGCCAGGCAGTCGAATAGATCTGAAGATGGCGAGTGGTAGTCTGCCAGAGCACTGGAGGGTATTCCTCTGTCTCCCTGGCGGACAGCGGACAACCCTGATAAAACCCCATTTTTCAGGCCATTTATTGTAATTAACTGTCATCTAGTAGTGATGCCCTAAGACTGTTGCCTCTTTTAGCTTTATGGGAGTGCCGGCTCTGGGAGTGAGGATTCTGAGAATAAATATTAACATCTTTACCAATGTATTAATCTTTAATAGTATGTTGCACCATTATATCACATTCAGATACTGAAGAGTGTAGGAGATGGATGGGAAGGAGAAGTGGTTAGAAGTAAGCACAGAGAGCAAGGGAGAAGGAAACAGAGGAGCTATTTAGCCCCTGGTTATGTTTTAGGTGGAATTCCATGCGGAGATTCCCATTGGATAGAATCACCGTTATCAGCTGGTATCTCCACATCAAATTCCGCCTATTACAAGTTAGACCCTCAGAATGGGTAATAACTTGTGGGCACAGAATCCATTCACTATTCTGAGCTGTTCAGCATTCTTATTTACCACCTGCACTATGCGGGGGCAATTACCTACCTGCGGTGGAAGGATGGGGGCTAGGAGGATAGAAAAGGGAAAGGGAAGAATAGTTTTGTCAGGTAACAATCTGCACTTCCCCTTGCCAAAGAAAAACTGTCAGGGGATGAGGTTTGGCTTCTGTTGCAACTAGAGCTTAATGCGACTTTGTTGGGGCCAGTGTTTCCGCACCCAGGAAACCGAGGAACATCATGCCTGTCAGGATCAGCAGAGCGGAATTCCATATTGTAATTGTAGTCTACCTCACCCGTAATCAGGACCTTCGAGTGAGAGAAGATGAAAGCATATAGGTTGTGGTAAAAAGAAAGGAAATAGATGCTCGAGACCTGGAAAAAAAGAAGAAAAGATGGTCTACATGAGAATCATGTATAGTATACAGCATATTTAAATAATGTCTTAACAGTTACTATACATAATGTGTAACCTTGTGCTATGGTTATTTGGGTGTGATCGCAAATCGCAAACCTAATTCTGTACAACGCCATTGGACCACGACTGGAAACCAATACCTGGCAAAAATAGTCAAACCAGCCCGACACTGAAGGATGTTAACACTAGAATTGGTCATGGTAGCCCATATTTCCGAGTAAGCAGCCCCCCTAGTTTGCAGCCTCCTGAGGAAATGCCAGAGTAGCTGCATGGCCATTCTGGCCCTGAACATGTCTGCCATGCCAAGGTATTTTTCTTCTTGAGCCCCACAGACTCTTCTACTTTCTGCTGCTTTCCTCTTTGCTGTCATCATCCTTGGTGCCAAGTGACTCCTGCAGAAAGCTTTTGTGCTGGCAGCCACACAACACGCTGTTCATAATTTGTCACACTGCTCCTCGAATGTATCCCTTTTAAACATCCCATTTCATTGATCTTATCTCTGATATTCACATTTAATGCATCTCTCTGGAAAGCCAACCGGCTTCACATTGCTTGTCAAACATAATCATAACAAAGAACTTGTGCTTTTGTGTATGTAGCATGTGCCACTACAAATTTTGGGGTTTCATAGTACTTAGATTTTGCGGTTTCATAGCACTGTAAATAGAGAGGTTTAATATTTCCTAATTTAATAGTATTCAATTGACCAGCCTGAAGGAGATTAAAGGGTGCATTGAGTCATCTAGATCTGAACCTTTGACCTTCAAGTTACACCCAGATTTCTGCAGTGAGTGCATTAGACCACTAAGTGAGTTAATGAGTTGATTTTACTCTAGGGCATCTTTTGATATTTATTTATTTATTTATTTATAAAGTTTTATAATGATTGCATGAGTGCTTGGAATGAGGTGTGATTATGATTCAGTCAGTGCACCCAGTCATATGATCCCACTGCTTGTACAAACCAAAATTGAGCAATACAAATCCAGATGGCAAGAATGACTAGCATTGCTGCTACTCGCTGTTATGAGATGGTTATTACTGTTTGTAGAAGCATGTTGCCTTGGGCAAGTTGGTAGTAGTTAACTTGTCTCTTCTGAGTGGAATAAACACATTTTCTCCATCTCGGTGTTCTGTTTGGCACCTTTGCAGTTGACTCTGTGATATCTGGAAAAGGCCCTATTTCATCTCAGAACAACTGTTGGTACACTAAGGAGTCAGGGCACACACTTTGTATATCTGGCCAAAGACATTGGAAGGAACCCAAGATAAGATCTTGTAACTGTATTTCTATTACATGAAAGGTTTTGACACTACAAGGTTACACAGCATGGTCAAATCACTGTGGTGGCCCAAGTGCCACATTTTGAAATTAAGTAGCTTTTCGGTGTCGGTGTTGGTCTGTCATGAATGTTGATTGTTCCATAAGACCACAAACATACTGGGTTGAAGAAGATTAAAGTGCTCCACCATACTGCTGACTAATGGATGGGCCTGATCCTGGCGTGTGTTGCTTCAGGAATGAGGTGAGACTCTAGTCCTGAGATCAAGCATTTTCGAAGGGCACCCCAGTAGTCTTTTATGCCCAATGACCTCCAAAGGTGCAAAAAACGTGTCATAAACTTTGAAAGCAACAGAAAAGCCTAGATTACTGAATAATAAAGTGGTCTACTGAGCACACTTCAAAAACCCGAAACTATCACTGCTGTTGACAAAGCTGGCTTTCTCTGCAATAGAACAAAATCACACAGTAACAAGAGGCACAGCTCATCCTGAAAAAAATGCATTTTACACACCTATTTTTTTTAAATCCAAGCCGTTATAGAGAAATGTTGAACAATGTTGAACATTAAATACGACGTAGGACCCTATTCCTTAGATTTTTAGAACAACAAGGGGCTACCTATGTCTATTCAATACAGTTTCATAAATTACTGCACAGTACTATGCACTACAAAACAATGCAAGGTGGTCTTGTTTTGTAGCAAGATTAAATGTTTTCCTATTTAGTTTTGCAGCGCTATATGTAGTTAGTTACTGCTTTTAAGCACTGTGGAACACTAACAATATTCACAGGGCTGGTTGGCTAATGTGGGAGAGGGCAGAGGAAACAATGGGTGGGAAAGGAAGGACTGAGGTACATTGAAATGGATGTAAGTGAAGAAGGGGAGGAGACTGAAATAGCAAGCAGTGTGTTTAGCAGTCAGAGCTTGTCTTAAAGTGGTTCTGCTCCAGTGTAAGGATGTTTAGAGTACTGGGCAAAAGTGTATTTTGCTGTTTGGGCAATCCCTTAGAAGCAAAGCCTTTTTATGTCAGTCATTTATTGCAATCTGTTGTCCATTTGTATTAACACCACAAAGCAGCTTCAATCAGTGATTTTTTGTAGTTTGTACCTCCCTCTAGATATATATATATATGTCCCAGCTCCAAAGTACACCACAATCGCAAGGCGGGTGCTGTGACGCGGTGGCGTCCCGCGAATTCAATGTACGCTCGGTAATCTCTCCAGAATCCTCAGAAAAGATACAGAGCACTCACGGGAAATTCATACACAGCGGGTTTATTGCCAAAGACAGACGCGTTTCGGGAAAGCTCCCTTCTTCTGTGTCAAACAGTAGCAGGTTTAGCGGCGCCATTTTAAAGTCAGTCGTGGCTAACTGAAACAAATGAGGGACATTGTACGCCTAGACAAATCATAGGCGCCATCTTGTAAATACAATGTTAAAACACTTATCGCCGGGCTTCCCAGGCACATCTAAACATTTAAGTGTGCCTGTTTGGTCCGCCCAAGTATATTACTAGAACACTGACGCTATCATCATGTGTGTAGTTATTTTGCCGTGGATCGGCTTTGGCAACCCCACTAGGTTGCCTTGTCCCTATCCTAGAAATTTATAGCATTTGACCACTCTACTGCATATCTGTAAATTCATATGCATGTACAATTCAATAAATCCAATTCCCAAATTCATTTTACCAAGATCATAATAGAAAAACCCCATTGTTGCCCCAACACACCCTATTATTTACACGTAAGGACACAGATTCAGTTAGTCCATATACAATACTCAAATACAGTTTCTCCCATTCAAAAAATCCCTACATGCAGTTTAGGTCCCCAGATGTACTACCAGCTCCTCCCTGCTATTTAAACCCCCCGGGGCTTTAGTTTGTATAATAGGGCAACATAACTACACACATGATGATAGCGTCAGTGTTCTAGTAATATACTAGTGCCACCATGCTTTCTGCAGCCTCTTCTGCTACTCAAGTTTCACTTTTTACCGGAGCAACCCCTCATCATAGTTCATAAAATTCTTCGATTCTCAGTGTTTAACATCAAAGGTAGATTATTTAAGATTTTAAGATTCATTTTCTGCACGTCTCCGTGTTTCGCTGTTTGCTAAGGTGATTTACGTTCAACATCTTGGTTGGTGTCATCTGCCTGTCTCTGTTTTAAATTCGTGATCGCTCATTACGCACATATTTGACATTCGTGATTCTTGAGTTATATCCTTTGTGGCTTTACACCCTTTCAAGTAGCATGTACCATTTTATCTACATATGTGCCTCTGTTCCAGTTTCTCTGTGGCTAGAGAAAAAGTTCATTTTTTTTTTACTTATGGAGATTCATTTTCTGAATTCAATAGCACATAACCCCAAAATGACTTTTATAATTGTATGGCCTCCGTGAAACATTAGTCTGCACTGAAGAGTATCCACAGATTGCTGTATTTTTGCATGTAATTTAATGTAAGGTGGATTTGTACAGCGCTGTCTGTCCCCCATGAGGGTAACCAGGCGCATGTTGTCTTCTTCCACTTTTGATTTTTTAAAATTTTTTATTGAGTAGAATCATTATAATAACCTTACATCGGTAAATATTTACATTCACATTGAATATAGCTACTTAAGGCTCGATCGATTAAATGTTTTTTTTTTAAAGTATGTCAAGCATTATAAAATGTCATCCTTGGAAAACATGAAGATGCCACAACTTCAGACGAGATAAAGTGCTATTAATAAAGTGCATCATCTTGTAGTATGACCATTCCCAAAGCATTATTCAGAGTCATATTTGAGTACTTCAGCTCTTATTCCACTCTTATCTATTCAAGATGTACAATACTAAAATAGCTATTTGGGATTTCTTTCACCTTTTCCTCGAAATATAAATTGTCACCTGCTTGTGTGTCTATTGTTTTCTTCTGCAAATCATCAATTAGGTTTCCTTTGTGTCTAGGCCCTGTAATTTGTTTTTCCTGAGATTTGTTTTTGTTAGCCTTTTATGCTGGTGGCCAGAACCGAATCTTCAGCTTAAGGCTGGCAGTGTTGCTGTTCTGTAACATGGTATGTGAGTCCCTTTTTCGCCTGCAATGTGTGTGTAAAACTGAATGTCCCAGCCTCCTGCTCTGGCAAAAGTTTGCTCACATTGTCATGTTTTTGTTGTTGACAACATGAGTACCTCTGTGAAGGGTGGTAGCAATAATTATTTGCGGCCCTCCAAAAAAGCAAAAGCACACGTTATAAGTGCAATGCTGACAACAGAGTTTATAGTAAGTGTTGCTGTAATGAACCTGGAACAAGTGGTTTCTCATACATTATATCAAGTATACAATAAAGATGATACTACATGGGTACCACTGCTGGCAAGCGCCCTTCTCCGTTGTGCATGTGCCACTTTGCACGTTGTTTACTTCCTTTTCCAAGTCACGTCTAGTCCCTTATTAATGCAATTCAGAAAAGATCTCAAACACGCCCTATCATAATTTTCCTGACATTTTAGATTGTATCCCTTCACTATCCGCCCATCCCATTGTGATGCTGTATTTATTATCCTTGTACCTGCCTATGCCTAGTGTCTGCGGTTCTAACTGTAAACATACGTGCATACCTTTTTTTATTCACATGTATTTGATTAGTATCCCATTGCTATGGTCTAGATTTAAATGCCTGACAAATGAAAGTAATGGAATATTTTAACACCACATTTTGAGTTGGTGAGTCCATTTCGATATTTATTTCAGATATCTTCAGCGTCTAACTTCTGATGGTTTTTCAGTTGTAGCCCTCAGTTAAAAAGTAGCATTGGCAAAACCAATAATTCTGGCTTTAATACGCTAATGCATGTAAACTGTATTCGAGCCTGCCTGTGTTCTTAGGCAGATTGTGTGACTTACACGTGTGTATGTGTAAATATACATGTGTTTGCGACTCGCACAGGATTCCTGTCTGATACATTAAAAAAGGTTTCTGCAGTGGAAATAAACTAAAACAAAAAGGTTTGCTTTCTGTATACAATGCACGTGTGAGATATATGTTACAATGTGCAATGATTCAATGTACTTTTGAGATTTAAACCAGTTTGTCATGCATTTCAATGCAACCCCCTTAAATAGAAGGTGGGAAGTTGCATTAAACAGCCAATAGTATGAAGATAAAAGAAATACTCTCCTAGAGGGGCCATTGCCCACACTTGGTATGTTTATATAACGCTGCTAACTCTAGGCATATATATGCAACTGCACAATCTAGCCAGACCTGGAGCGTTGGACATTGGCTGAGAAGGAAATCTGATGTAGAACTATGACAATTAACTCAAAGAGACTGCAGGCCCCTTGGCTCGGTGCTTTCTGCAGAGTAATTGTAGTCGTCGCTCTGATGAGACCCAATACTGAATTACACAGGAATGCTAATTTTTCCTCACTGAAGAAAAAAAGTGATTCTTACAAGTTATATTTGAGGTCTTTCCAGGGCAGCATAGTGTTTAGTGACAGCTTATTCCGTTAACTTCTTGCAAAACAATGAGGTGTGTGGAACCACCAAGCTTCCTGAAAAAACACTTTCCCCACTTTAAGAAATAAAAACACATTTTGACCTCAGGGGGGATTTAAGACAGAATCTTTTTTTAAAGCGCAGGTTGACTGGTAAAAAGCGCAGGTAAAAGCTCCGAAACAGATTATCTCCGAGGCCCTCCTTAGCGGCATTCTCAGTAATTGTCCTTAAGTATTTCTTTTCTTTTGTTCTGCACAGTTCATAACACGAGGGCGTGCTTTGCTTCGTTCAAAAATACGGAAAGGCCGTTTTTTGTTTCTTTTCTTTTTTTTTTTTTGGTGTGGAACGCGGCGGCGCTCCCCGCGCACAGACACAGCCCTACTTATAAAAGCATAACAGCTTTCTTTCAGAGCTGCCATATGGGCACGTATAAAATGTCTGCCCATTACTGGTTATGGCTGTAACTAAACAAATTGCACTGCGGCACACTAACACCTGTCAGAGAGGCTGGGTAAGGGATGGTTTATGTCCCTGCTCGGATTCCCACACCCTCCTCTCGTGACACGTATTTTGTTAGAACAATGCCCCATCCGCAAGGTTGGGAAGCCTTCCTTGGCCCTGTGACTTGCGGAGTGCGTGTGTGAGTTTAATCTCCGAGCAGGCCTCCAGGCACCCGTCATGTTTAGCAAAAAAAGACAGCATATTACCTAGCAGTCCCTGACTCCAATGTTCTGTAAAAGTTGGGTTTTCAAACAGGCGTCTGCATCGCAATAGGTCTTGCATTTACACGAGCTTGAACTATTGGCATTGTAAATGACAATCTTGAGCTGCCCGCTTGGTCTGAGGCTGGTCCGGCATAGCCATTATGATGCCGCAGAATCAACATGGCAAGTGGCAACCAGTTCAGCACTTGGGGGGACAGTACATGGCAGACTCCTGTGCACGCTCTACTTGTTTGCCCAACTAATTCAGCCCCCCTGCCTTTCTCAATTCAGCATTTGGGGGGACAGCATATGGCAGACTCCTGTACACCCCCTACTTGTTTGCCCAACTAATTCAGCCCCCATGCCTTTCTCAATTTCACCTCTTTGTACGTCTTCACTGACTGTTTTCGTCAGTGGCTGGTCCTCAGCCCTAGCCAGACCCTCCATCTCTTGCCCACCCATACTATCTCTCTTTCACTTTCTCCCAAACCTCTGGGTCCATCCCCTTCTAGGCAACCCCGCTGTGCACCCTGTATCTGCCTGTCTGTGTGCCTCCATGTCTCTCTTTCTCTGTCTCTCTCTCTGTCTGTCAGTCTCTTTTCCCACCACCACTGACCCTATCTTTCCTTGTCCTATGAGCGACTTTCTATTCCTGCCCACTGCGGAATCCCTTTCCGTTTTGATGTCTATAAGTTCCAGGAGTGGCGTAGCATGGGGCAGGCCACAGGGGCCATTGACCCAGTTGCAAAATTCTTAGGGGACATTTTTAGGGGCGCAATATTTTAATAGGTGCACAAAATGTTAAAAGAAAAGTGAAAGATGGTTGCCTTGCCCCGGCTGCTGGCAACCCACGCTATGTTGCTGAGTTCCAGTTCTGACCTATAATCCCCGTGTGTGTGATGCTTTGCGAATGGCGTAATTCGCTGTCACACAGTTTTATTAGTTTTCAAAACTATGAGTGATTAGAAAATATGACATAGCAGTATTAAATACTATATTATTATCTAAACATTTACATTGAGTTTCACAAGTGTGTGATTGCATTCCTCTTGGTTTAGTTTAGGTATAATGTTGCCAACTCTATTTTAGGAATCTGTATTTTTTAATTAAATGTGTGTGTCTTTAATTAGTGTAGCATCAGCACCTTAGATACCACTTCTTGTACACAACTAATGTAGATGGCATTGGGCTTACCCAGTTTAATACATTTTACACTGTGTAAGAGGGCATTGAATAAATTAAAATCTTTTTCTTAATTAATAACGGATTGTGTGAATTTACTCACCTTGAACCCCCACCGCTCTAACTGCCAGATTATGTTTATCAGGCATTGGTCTGCTCCATCCTGAATGTAGCCAACGAGCGACCTTCTCAATGGGTTCTATAGCAGATAATGGTTGTCTGGTAGTATTTACACTGGGTACTATCATTTAGCACTTATGTTCAGTGGCGGCTTGCAGCAATAGAGAGTGGTGGGCGGGCAATAGGTTGGTGGGTGGGTATTTGCATTGAATAAACGTATACTTATTAATTATATACTTAAATATATACTTATTAAATAAATAAGTAGGCACTTCCTTCCTGCACAAACGTCCTCCTCGCTCCGGTTTTCTTCTTCGCGGTTCTGCCTCAAGCGCAGGGACCCTTGACAACTCCCCTATCCAATTCTGGCACTCCTCTCATGCTAGTAACTAGCATGAGAGCAGCACCAGGATTGGAGGAAACAGCCTCTCCCAGCACTCTAGAGAGCACTGGAGACCTGTGTATTCTCTAACCCAGCTGTCTAAGATAGCTAGGTTAAAGAAGTTTAAAATGCACATGTCTGGCTGTCTGTCACAGACAATCGACCAAACAGACATGCGCACTTTGTATTCTGCACAGGCAGCCCACCACTCCTGCCTACTGCCACTCAGCAGACCCTGCCCGTCCTGACATTTGGTTCGGGACGGGTTGAAAAAAATAAAATGGTAATGAGTTCACTTCATTACAATCTTATTTTTCATTTCGGGGCTTTTCTGGGGCCATTTTTAGTGGGGCACGCCCCTCTGCTATTATGGAGGAGCCGCTCCTTCTAATGTCCCACGGCTGCAAGCACTGCTGGGCTCCAATAACATAATCAGGTTATCCCTTTTGGAAAGCTTTCTTCAGTGGTAGCACAGCTGATCAGTCAAGATTTACTCAAGAAGGAGGTACTGGGTTAGAAACTCAGATATAGCGTTACACATCAAATAACGCACTATGAATTAAAAGTTCAATCTGAACTACTACAACGCAATAATACTCTGACTTTGTTTACAAGTAAGTTGGAAAGGGCTAGCCCTACTCCAGATATATATTTTTAAATACAGAAGCAGACAGCAACTATTGAAATAGAGTTAATACTCTAACCACGTCTAGTATTAATGCATGAAGGAGTAGGGAAGGGAAGGAAAGGAGGAGCTAGATGGATCGATGGCTGAAGAATAGATGGGGAGGGACTGAGGGACCAGGGATGGAAAGAGGAAGGAACGAAGAAGAGAGAAAGGTTTGAAGGAAGGAAGAAAGGGGAGGGGGAACGTCAGGGCCCTTAGAGAGAGAGGGACGAGAGAAAGGAAGGGAAGGAGACAACGATAAGGGAAGGAGAGTGTGAGAATGAGAGAAAAAGATCACCTTCAACATACCTTAAACCATTGGCAAAGAGTCCTTCTCCTTTTGAATGCATGTTGGCACTATCGCAGTGAGACACACCCGAGTTGTCTCAAGATTTATGTTTAGGCTTAGCAGAGGATGATTAAATGAAAAAGTTCATTACAATTAATATTTGAGAAACAAACATGATTTATTCCAGCTCGAACATCATTCATTAAAACAGCACTTAAAGCATACTCCTTATTTTTAAATTCTTAAAACATATTATGTTTCGCAGTCTCTTGTTAGCTATCTTCAGGAGGGCAGGTAGAAGCAATGGAATACCTATCTATCTTTCTATCTTTTTATCCATGTATATATCCGTCTAGCCAACTGCTGGTTGTTTGATTCATCGTCTGTCTATGTACCATAACTTCTCTCTCCATCTTTCTCTTCCCGTCCATCCGTTTGTCCGCCCGTCCGTCTTTCCATCCATCCATCCAACCACCCACCCATTTGTCTGCCTATCAGATTCTCTGTCTTTATGCCTGTACTACACATACTTGATTTATTTCTGGTTTAGTGAGCTTTTGCTAATTATATTTGATTCTATAGGTCTTAAGAAAGTTCTTGTCTGTAGAGATTATTTATCCGTTGCCGGAAATTTTGCAAGAGCAGCTGAAAATAAACGCGAGTCAAATTGGAGCTGAACTGGCCAAAAGTGAAACTAAATATCTTTAGACCAGAAACAACAGCTTGTGGCACAGCTTCAACAAAGTAAAATTCAATAAGCCTTACTGCAAGCAAAGATGCCCTTAGATACTTGGGAAGTTTTTTTAGTGAATACATTGTCGGCTCTGTGCTCATGAAACCCGAGTTCTAATCTTTTGTTTTCCACGTGACCACATCGAGTAATCTTGGGTAGATCAGTTCAGCTCCCTGCATCACAAACCCACTGTTCATCACAGTGAGTGATTTTCCAAACTGACTGAAGTGCCGAGATAGGAACCACAGAAAGCATTAGATTGAACATAGGTGTCAAAACTGATTAGCGTAGGAGGAAATGCACCCTAGTATTGTTACTCTGAAGCACTGGCAGGTTACCTGTTCTAAATGGTTAACCCCTTCCCTTAGTGGTTTCCAGACATACTCCCATTACTCTGTATTCCCCTACCTTGTGTGGTGCACATGCAGTTCAGAAATCTATCAGTTTATAAAAACAATTTATGAATGTCTAACTACAAGTTGTTGGCAACCAGCCTCCACACATTAATATTTTCCACTGCAGTACCTTTACATTAAAAAATATATTCGCTACATCCAGCCACCAATGATAGTCTCATAATATGAGTCACTTCATGATAATCTTGCGGTCATTGCTAACTCATTTCAGTTGATGGACGCTCTTTTTACCCACCCGGATTTGCCGTTGGGTGAGACCTTCTACCTGATGGTGGAACTTGTGGTGTTCCTTGTGGATTCTGTTCCACCCATTTATACCAGAATGCACTAAGTTGCAGTTTTTCATTTTCCCTCAAACAGAGGGCAAAGGGCTATCTATATATGATTGGTCCACTATCCACACAATCAGTGTCTCTTATTGAACGAAGCGTAGCACTACAAAACTCACATGCTGTTCTGGTTATTATGGATGTTGATGCAAATCAAAGACAAGAAATGTTTATGCTTTTTATGTGTCTTTTATAGAGCATAGTGCTGCAAGGTGGAGGCAGAACTCACGGAAGTAATAGAACCCTGCCCTGTTCCATTACTCATTTCAACGAAGCAGAATGGACCTCTCCTTCCTAATTCCCACTGAGAGACCTAAAGATCTGACAATTATATTTTCAAGCATATTCACTCCTTCTAAAGAGTGGTTCCTGTGTCATGAAGCTAGGTTGATTGTTGAACTACACAATAAGACGTCGCAAGAAAATATGTCCTAAATATACTTACTTATGGGATGATCCTAGGTTCCCGGGTATATTCTCAGATGCCGTCTGTAGAAGGTGGCAAGAGGGTGGAATAATATGGCTGGGGCAGATGTATGATGAAGGGGGCTTTAGGTCATTTGCTTCCTTAAAAAGTGAGTTTGGGATACCACAGAACACATTTTTTAAGTATTTGCAAATTAGGAATTATCTCTTACAAGGGAAGGGATTGTCTGCTCTCCTCCATACTTTTGATGCATTGCAGGCTATCTTTTACACTCCTGCTCGGGGTCAGATTGGAAAAGCTTACCAGAGCTTTATGCGAGCGACGGCGGATGATGGTTTGGCCATGGTAGCTAAGATTAATCATATGTTTGCAACTGTAATCAGTACGGAAGAATTTCTTGACTCCTTGGCTACAATTAATTCTGCTGTTTCTTCGATTAATTTAAAGCTGCATCAACATCGTATTATGTTCATGCTGTATTATACCCCACAGATAATCTCAAAATGGGCAACTTCCCAGGGCTCTCCGAAATTATACTGCCCTAAGTGCAACCTGTACGCTGCTGACCTTAGACATATGTTTGTTGTGTGTCCCTGCCTCACCACATTCTGGGCTGAGGTCGCTTCGGTTCTTAGCAGGTTATCAGGTACGCGGATTCATCTAACAGAGAAATAAATTGTCTTGGGCTTGGCCATTGAGTCAGGCAGTTTATCTAAATCACTAGCTTCAATTATTATTATTTCGGCACGGCTTTGCATTGCCAGGGCCTGGATTGAGGTAGCTAGTCCCAAGATTACTGATTTTTGGTTGTTACTCAGTGGAGCTTTCGAAATGGAACTGGCGTTAGCAAAAGCTCGGGGTTTACGTTCAAGGGTAAAATTTGGGAAGGTATGGTCAAGTCTGCAATGGGATTAATTGCTGCTGTTTGCTCAAAGTCTTTTTTATATTTTGGGTGTTCTACTATATGTTGGTCTCATTTACATTTTTGTTTGTATATTTGTTTTTAATTCTCTCATTTCATCTGGCCTGGACTAAGATTACTATTCATTTGACCGTCTTATCTGACACATGTGGATGTTCTAATGTTCACTAATTGGGGCTGCTCTTGTTGTTTCTATCAATTTCTGTGCTATATATGATTTGTTGTTTTTGTTATGCTTGTGAATTAAAAATAGAAAAATAAAAATTAAAAAAGCATATATGTCCTAAATCGATGTTCCCTCATCAGTAATATTCAATCAATCATTCAATCAGGGATTTGTGAAGCGTGCCACCCACCCGTGAGGGTTGTGCCGGTGAGGGAGGTGTGCAGCTCAGATTCAGCCAAAGAGCCAGGTCTTGATACTCTTCCTGAAATGTGCAGCGTGGGGGAACGTCTGAAATATTACGTAGAGGTAGAATGGTTCTATGAGTTGGAGTTGGAAGTTTACCAGAGAAACCTGTAGTTACCTGCTGGTCATGAGTTTGAATCCCGACATAGCTGACTCGGTCACTATCCTTTTGTGGTAAATGAATTATGTACGATTACGGCCTCCATTTTGAGATACATAGAATGTATATCTGTGAGGGATACCACTCGGGCAAGTCTGAGTAGTGCAGTGTTTACAGAACCAAAATTCTGGTTTCAGAAACACTGAACTGGTTTTACCAGGTGCATATCTGGGGGAAAACGTCAGGGACTGCTGAGTAGTGGCATAGCCCTGGCAGGCTTTCCCCCAATTCACTATGAGAAGTGTAGACAGTGTTCCCCCAACCCTCCCCAGACACCTTTACCCCCTTCACCAGAGTTATTTACAGATCAGTGCAAATATATTAATTAAAACGTCTGAAATTGAGGAAAAACTACGCAAAAGAAACCAATACTTACAGATCCAGCAGGTTATTCCCCATGTTGAGCACTTTAACTTGTGGTCCCTGTCAACTAACTGGAAAATAACGTTCAAAATTGTTAACTCCTGCCCTGGTATCTCCCTGCGGACATAATGGGGAATTATTAAAGGAGGGATAACGTGGATAATAATATATAAATATATTTCCTAACAGCAGCTGAATAAATTGCCGGTACTCCTATTATGGTACATTTTGTTTACTTATTATTCAGAGTTGGAGCAACGCATTTCAATAGAATGCCTTTCTCAAGCCAGGAAATTCTCCAGTCCAATTTAGAAAAAAAAGGACAGCATTTTATTACAACAAAACATCTATATATATATATATATCAGATGGATGTATGACATTACAACGCATGCTTTTACATCGCATGCCTTTACAACGCAAACCTTTACAACACATAGCGCTTTGGGGTGCTGGATAGTGAGTAGTTTAATTTACTATTCCAACTCCAGTCCCCGTGGACACTAGGGAAGGTGTTGGATAGTAAATTAAACGTATTCCCTATCCTAGAGCACCCCCCAGCGCAATGCGTTGTAATGGTTTGAGTTGTAAAAGTTGCGTCGTAAAGGCACTGCGTTGTAAAAGTTGCGTTGAAAAGGATGTTTCCCATATCAGATGTGTGCTCCCCAGTGGCGGCTCCTCCACTAAGGTGGAGGAGCGTGGCCCATGGCTCTGCGAGCAGTGTAAAAAGGAAAACGATAATAACTAATGTTATTGTCGTATTCGTTTTCCTTCCTGCTCGGGTGCGTGGAGGGGGGGTGGGCCAGGCTGGCTAGTGCAGTGGCAGGGGACGAGTGTGAAGCACACTCTAAATTACTCATGGCGATTTGGCCAGCCCAAGAGGGCCCGTCAAACAGTCCTGCGCACTTCACATCTTCCCCACCAGGCTGCATTACACAGCCTGGTAAGGAACATGCAAAGTCTCCAAGACCCTGTCTGAGATCTGAACCATGGTGCTCAGACCAATCACAATGCTGCTTAAAGCAGCGTTGTGTTTGGACAGGGGCTTCTGGGAGATTTGGAGCTTCCTGTTGCGGCGCAGAGAAGATGTAGCAGATGCAGCAGCACCCGGTGGCACCCAGGTAAGTCAGTTTAACCCCTTCGACGCTCATGACGAGCTGGGCTCGTCATGAGGTAGCCTCCTCGCACGCTCATGACGAGCCCAGCTCGTCATGAACAATGGGAATCAACAAATCTCAGCACAGGAGGGGAATACCATCAGCATTGATGTGGTTAATTTGATTTTTTTCATTCACCCCTCTGCTCTCCCGACTCCCCCGTCGCCACACCACCGTTGCTTAGTAGTTTCCGCTACTGGCGCTTCCAGTCTCGTGCTCACTACTATTCGCCGAGCAGTGGACAATCATTTTTTTAATCGTTATAATATTTTGGAAATTATTCAGGAGAATCGAATAATTTAGTTATCATGACAAAAATCCATTCTTTTTATGATATGGAATAGAATTACTCAATGAGGGGAATGGCCATATAGAATAATGGATTTACCTCAATTAGACTGTATGAGAAGACTGTCTCACTGGATGGCACTGCATGAGTTCCAAGCATACCGTCATACAATGAATGCAGAATTCAATTCGAAAAAAGAAACCACTGCACTACAGCTAGTGCAATGACGTCATCATTGATGTAATTGGCAGAGTCCTCAGTAATGTAATTTAACATGCCACGAGTGATGTTATATGTAAAGTCATTATCAGCGCATGATGGCGGTGCAAATTCTTGTTAGCTCACTTGGCCATAACTGGAACATTACAGTGGTTTTTAGGGTTATTTTAAAACCATAATTGCCAACTAACTGTGGGCTTTTCAGTGAATGTATATATCAAGTACAAACCATGATCAGAGTGAGTGGCCAAAGAAAACACACCAAAATGTTTAATCTAAATACTAAAAAAGCAATCCCCAATAGTGTTAGAGGCCTTGATGCATTTTAAATTGAATATGTTTGCTTGGAAAAAAACACGGACACTGTTCTGCATCTACAGATGATGAGATGCATATAGGGGTCTTTGGGAAACAGATGACTGCACAGAAGAATCACACTCCCTCGAAATCATATTTCTCGAGAAGATAAGCTCACAGGCCCTAAATTATAGCCGAGAATGTGGGACCACAATACCATAGATATGTGTAAATGCGTGTACACACTCTTGCATCCTTTTGTCCCCCTGTCAATCAAGCTGTTTTTGTAGTTTAAAAAAAAAGTGGGAATCTAAATGTGTTAGCGTGAACATCTTTTCAAGAAACAGCTTTCCTGTCTTCTAAGATGTCACCCTGTGAGGAGTTGCTTAGTTACAACAGGAGAATGATAATAAACATAATTGAAAGATTTCAAAAGTTGCAGTGGGAGCATTTTTTTCAGACTTTATTGAAAGTGTTTCTGATTTTTTTTTGTGGTTCTAAAAAAAAGTTTTTGAAACTTCCCTTGACAAGGAGATAAATTACTGTACTGTAAGTACCTGGAATTAAATGGCATCAGAACACTGACAAACAGGGGATAGACTATAACATATAATTTTAGCTCACAAAAGAGAGTAACTGAATCACAAAAATTGCATTAGTGTATCATTTTCTTAATATATAAGCCATTAGCCAAAAACTTCAAATTGCACTATGTATCAAAGTACAGGTGTTTTCGGTGTTTAAGGGTAATTTTCTATTACTGCTACTGTTACTTAAAGTCTTACCCCTTTTAAAAAATCTAAAGACAGGACCCCCGGTGTTAGCACTAACATCTTCGGCAAAGAGCAACAATTTGAATCCCATTCGAATACATTTGTATTTTGCCAAGTGCCATCATACTCAGAGTGGCATAATTTCTTCTATAAGTGAAAAAGATATTTTCCCTCTGTACATTTATCACTCTCCTGTGGGTCTATTTACTGCCAATCAAATTATTTAAAAAAATCACCAGAACTGCCTGGATGCACTTATTTTCTCTTGCTGTTGGATGCAAGTTGTCATCACGACAAAAAGGATATTTTTTTGTATTATTTTAAGATTGTTTTTTCTGATTAGTGCATTTTACTTAGAAAGGTAGAGTTTAAATACGTTTAAATAAAAGGCTGTTTGCACCCCTGAATATAATATCAATCACTGTGATGATAGCATATTTTCCGCATGTTCTGGTGTCAAGGTTCAAGTAACTTTCTCAGGAAATCCGTTTATGACATCAACTAGCGGGGCCATTTCTGTGATTATGACATCCATGATGAAGTGATAATTGTTTGCCCCCTTCTCTGACCGTGAAGCCATAGTAGATTCCACCATTGCTACTGGGATGCCCCTTATCAGTTGATAGCAGCCGTGACCCGTGCAGGTAAGAGATGTGGGACATTGGGGCTGGGTGGGGGGAGGGACTTCGTCAGACGACAACGAGAGAAAATTAATTATTTGTTTAATTTCCCCTCGTGGTCGTCTGTTGAATCTCCCCCAAACCCGGCCCCACAGCTCTTACCTGCACAGGCCTCGGCTGGTTGATACCCCAGGCAACTGCCTAGAATTGCTTGCTATAGCTCCTGCCCTTTTTCCTTTACTAGGCTTTTAAGGAGATAGTGAAGAAAAGCTCTACCATGGGAATACCCAATAACAGGTGCGGCCGGTGGTGGGAGTGCTGCCGGGCAGTGAAGGGGGCGGGGGAGGGGCAGGGTGGAGGTAGTAAAGTACGGAATACGGACGAATAGAGGTAAGTAAACATATAAATAAATAAAACAAATGTTGTTGCGTGCGCTGCATCGCATTTGGCATAGTACGGAATAAGGCCGAATAGAAGTAAGTAAACATATAAAAAAATAAAACAAATTTCGTTACGCGCGCTGCATCGCATTTGGCAATGCAGTACGGGCAACAAAATTTGTTTTATTTATTTATCTGTTTACTTACCTCTATTCGGCCGTATTCCATACTTTACTACCCCCCACCCTGCTCCTCCCCCGCCCCACATCTCCACCCGGAAGCACTCCCACCACGGGCCACTACTGCCCAATAATGATTACAGGGGTGTAGCCAAGGTGCTAAGAGTCCTAATGTAATCAAGATAAATAGGTCCTTGTGCCCTGTGGATGGGTATTAAAAAAACAGCAATGGTAGGCGTGTTGTGGGCCCCTCACATTCCTGGTCACCAGGGCCGCTATGCATACTACACAAATAATAGCTATGTCCTGCATACGTGTGGTTGCTTCAATATTGTTGTGTAAATGTTTAAATCCACCATTCATGTGCCTATTCTTTTAACCCTGGATGTGTTAAATTTGTGATTGGCCTTCTAAAGGGCTCCATTTGTTTCTTGTGGTGGTACAGAAAAAGTTCACATAATCTGAAATATAGGGTTATGGCATTAGGACATTTTAATGAATTACATTTTAGCATCTTGTATTGTATATGAAGCCATGGATTTGCAGATATTTGGCAAACTGCTCTGTAATAAATTCCCTGCTTTTTTAGGCTCATAATGCCCATTACTTCTTGGCATCCTTAAGGTTCTACATCAACGATCTTTGTTTCTTTATTTCTCAAATTCAGTAATGCTTACATGTCTCTTCCAATTTTCTTGAAATATCTCTTTTATCTTCTGCTTCTCCAGTTTTCAATTCTTTCAAATGCAGTCAACATAGTTCAGCAGCAAGTTGGCTCCCCTTAGGGACCTACAACATGGGTAGGTAGATCTAAAGTGATGAACTAAACTGGTCAAATGCATGTTTATTTTGGTCCTTTAGAAAAGGCGAGTTTTACCTTTAGAGTTAGACCGTGGCACTCAGAGGAAGCAGGGTTCCCGGTTCAACTTAGGCCATTCCAACCCACTTAATTAAAGCAAAAAGTCTTATACATTTTATTTTTTTTCAGCAGTGCACCTTATTTGAATTTTTTGCATGGAAGGGAAAAATAAATGTTTTTGTTGATGTTGCTAAATGTTAGCCATACGCCAAGCAACGATACCAACCTTACATCTACATAGCCCTTCCCATGTTTTCCACTCCGTCACAGTCAAGGTGCCTCCATCAATATCTTCAAATTCTCGCTTTTTCTAGAAAGTTTGTGATACAAAACGAATACTAATAATCTTTCCTTAGAACCAACTAACTACTTTCCTAGGAGGAAATCAGTATTCCTAATGGGATTTCTTTGTTAAATACATAACATGTTGAAACATGGCAGCCAGATATTAATAACTTTCATTCAAAACTTTACAGTAAATTATTGTTCAGCACTAATAAATAATCAATTTAAGTGTGATAATGTTCATTAAGAAGCAACGGGTTCACTGAAATTGTGCCCCATGCTGTACCAGCCACGCCATGGGATAACATAGGGTCTACATACTGCATGTACAGTATATAGAGAAATCCATATAAAGATAGACCATTGTATGAGCGACTGAGGCTCTTCTGATGTACACTGGGTACTGACGCAACATGGACTGATTTGTATATGTTTTTTCCATTACTAGGCTGAGGTGCAAAAAAACAATCCTCTCAGTCACCTTCCTTCCATCACTATTTCTTAGTCTCTTCCTGGTCCCTGTCACTCTTTCTTTTTTCTATTTTTGTCTGTCATTCCCTCCTTATTCTGTTTGTCTATACCATTATTTATTTCTCATGTTGGCTCTCTGTCTCTTCCTGCGTCTGTTTATCTCTTTCTATTTATTTCTTAGTCTCTCTCCCTCTCTCCTCCTCTCATTCAGTCTGTCTCTCAACTCTCATAGGATGTATTTTTCTACATGCTCATTCTTTCACTCTTTGTAGCTCTTTTTCTCGTTGTCTCCCTATATCTTGATCTCTTTTTATTACTCTAAATATTAATGTCTGAACGTGCATTTGTCTATTTCTTTTTCTACCTATTCTTCTATTTCCTTCTCTTTCCTTTCTCTGCATCTCTGTTTGCCATCTCAGTCTGAATGTATGTCTGTCTTTCTCTCTTTAGCTCTCTCCTTCTATCTCTTTAATAGCTTCCTCTCTGTGCCCCTCTTGTTACCTCTCCCTGTCTCTCTCTTCTGTTCTCTGTGTCTCTTCCTACCTCTCTCTGTAGATTTGCCTGTGTCTCTTCATCTTTGTCTCTCTATTACATTCTTTATCTCTATGAAACCCTATTTGCGCAAGTGTCTGTCAGGCTGTCTTGTTCTCTCTCTCTCTCTCTCTCTCTCTCTAAATCATATGACCTTGTCAAACAATCTTCATCCATGTGTGTAGCATTATCACTCACAGCACAATGGAATGGCTCCTTTAACATCCATAATTAATATGAAGGTGAACTCGCTTATGCTGAATTTTCCAACATAAACATGTGAAGAATAGTGGCATCATTATTAACATTTTTATTCACAAATCCCCTACATTTTGTAACAGAAGCATCGCATAATGACGACCACCAAGGTGATTAGAGTACTTGACCTTTGACCTCTTGCCTCACATCACACCTATTTGTACAGATCATGTTGTGGGACCAATGGAATTGCAGATTCTATTGCCTTTTTAACAATGTGTTATGAAGAGGGTTGGTCAAACTATATCTTTAAATGGTGTGCCGAATTTCTTTAGGCGGTTACATGTGGTGGACACGGGCACTCATTTTGTGGGGCAGAGACTTATTTTTCATCCTTAAACTTAGACTGGAGCAAGAGAGACAAAAACAGAAAAGGAGACAAGAAAGACGAAAAGATAGATAGGAAAAAGGAGACAACTGAAGAAAAGCAGGATGAAAAACGAACTTGCAAATAAGGATCTTATTCAGAAGGAACAAAAAAGTCCTGTGATTTGTAAAGGGCCATAAATAGAGGGCAGTTTATTAGAAGAATTTCCTCCACCATCCTACGCTATCATTAGAAAATTCATCCAGTGGAGTTGTTCACCAATGTTAGTTCTTCTTCCAAAAACTGGAGAATCTTCAGTTGCAGCCTAGTTCTAAATATCAACAACTCTGGTCAAGGCCTCCATCATCAAACAACCAGTATTCCCCTTTAACAGAAAAGAAAATTTAAGGTCACCACACAGCAATGTTTGACTAGTTGCAGATTTTTATAAAAAACAGATATACACCCCTCTCTCCGGAGGTACTTGAGGGCTAAAACTTAGTATTGATACTTTAGAATAAACAGCCTTAAATAATGTAAAAGAAGGATAGGCAATATTAACAAATAATTGATGATGAAAGAGACAGCATTTGTGACATTTAACTTTAACTGTTCCTTTTCAATGTTAATTAGTGCTGTTAGCGCTGATATTCTAATAGAATCAGAAATAGGGTGTTGTGTAGCATTTGACAGATTTGGAGGTTTTGTGGTACAAGACAGTGATGCAGTTGGGTATCTCATCCTCGCTGTAGCTGTGCGAGAGGTAAGTAAAAGGATCTGAGAATGTGGCATGAGTAGGTAGTCAACTGTGTCTTCACCTACTCATGAAGTACTGTTGTAGGCAGCTGTCTGGTGTTAAAAGGAGGGTGACACAAATTCCCCCTGGAAGCAGCAGAGGTTGTCTCTATGTCAGGTGTTAATAAAAAGTCACTTTTTCTAGCTGATTAAACTCTTTATCGGGTCCTTGAGCACCTTTGTTGTATCGTGCATATGTTTAGGCAGCTGTAAAATATTTATAATTTGATTACATTTGGCTATTCTTTTTTATTTTACTCAACCATTCATATGTTTTTTTTTCTTGTAGTCTATGTGCTGGATGAAGAAAAAAACATAAGGCTAGGTGTCTCTTCAGTGAAGTGTTAGGTGTCCAAAATTCGTGACTGCTGGGACTTCTTATTTATGTTATTTGAGTTGTTTCATATACAAACGATCTTGCCTCAAAGAGCAGTAGCACTTTTCAAAGAAAGTACAGTTATTGCAACTAGAACATAGCAAACATGTAGGACTTTTGATGCAACATTGTGTGCGGGGATGGTGGATGGAGGACAGTTTTCAGGACACAGGAGGCGATGAAGAGGCTTGATGGAACATGTGAATCAGACAGTACTAGACATCAAACTGTACTGTGACTCACATTTACAGATAGACACAGTGTGAAGACAGTTGTTACCAGAACCTGGGTTAGTGCCCACAACTTCTGCCCAGCAATTACTAGTCCACATCTTCTCACCAAGAACTGAAGCCTCCATAACCCAAGAGGAACTTGCCTCGATAGAAAGAGCAAGCGGCGGCAAGGGTGTTATCAATTGAACTGCATTGTGGTTGCTTGCATGCACGGTTGTACATAAGAATATCGTATTGAGAAACATCATCTGACATAAATATTATGAATTAAATATAATTTACAAATATATTTTTACAACACGGCACACATTTTCTATTATTCACTCCAATGGGGCATTATTTTTGTAAGCAATTTGAAGGCCATAATATTTATGTAAGATAATAAATATTCTGAGAATGAAATGCTGGTACTACACAGTTTATGCTTACTCCATGCTGTTATGAGGTGTCCACCATGAAAGGTAGACATCTGTTATCACCCGCAGAAATTAAGACACTCTCTGCTCTGCCATCTGAAGTTTCATCCTTTCTGCATTAGAAGAGATGTCTTTTCACATTTCTTATGGGAGAGAAAACCAGTGTAACCACTAAGTGAAATGCGTGTGGTCCTTTCTTGCATAAAATATCTACCATCTGAAGAAAATAATAGATTGGCCCACTGTTTACTCATGATTAGCATTGTATTCTTAATCATGTGTTTGTTGAGTGTGTGACACCAATGATTGATGTTGTGTATGTATTCAGGAACCATAATCTCTATATTCTTTCTATGGGATCATAGATGTGTGACTAGTGTCCCACCTTCAAGTGTAATCCTTTCGCAGGATTATTTCCTGTTCCATCAAAGCCCTTTATATTACAGCCATGAATGTCTAGGAGGAGACAGGGAGCTACCTGCACCTCAGTCTGCCCTCATATCTTCTTCCATCCTCAGGTTACAAAGCCTGAGAGAATAAGATGGCAGCCACAGACCTTTCAATTATTCTTGCTGCATGGACATATAATTTAAGATGAGGAGCATAGGAGGAGGCTATCCTCTCATGTTCATATTGCAGTCTAAGATAAGGTGTAACACGTTTTGTATCCTAGAAAAAGCTGGGTTGGTATTAAATACAATTGACTGCATTCTGCCTTTTGTGTAATTGACAATCTCAGGTATTTTTTTGGGTTGTCTGTGGCTTCCAAACGTACTCACAAAAAACACTATCTCCCACTGAAATGTAAGCACTATCTTGGAAACACCCACAACCTGTACCATCTTAATTCCACACAATGACCTTCCCCACTTCCAGTCATTTAATGATTATCACATCAAACTTAAAATCACTGTCACAAGCAATCCTTTACCCACTGCCCTACCTACTGCCTACCAACCCACTAACATGATCAAACAGATCTTATTACAGCAACATAAATGACCGCCAACATGGCTAGATTCGAATTGGACCATTTTTATCTGAGAGGTCAGGGGCTTAAGAGCATGGATTTTCAATCATTTTACTTCTGCTGTGGCTTCTCCAGATCAGGTAATGAGGACACCTACCCAGTGAGAGAAGACGTCTAACATCCCTTCTTTCCATGGAATAGTGCAGGTATTTTAGGTTCCTCAGGTAAAAGGTTATTTTGCTAATTTTACAATATCTGCCCTACAGGGAAGCCGGGGTCTGGAGCTCTAAGCTTCAGACTGGTGCCTTCAGCTTCTCAGTGATGGTTGCACTGTAAGTTGTTTGCCTTTGCTCGCCTTATAGATGCACTTACTAGGGGTGGGCATAGTTCATGGAATTCTGTGCAGAGTAATCATGTGGAACTACTTAAGAGATTATGCTTGAATTATGCAAGAAGAGTAATTCTACATTTAGTGCTATATCTTAGTGCAAAAGTGCCCCCTCACGTAAAAAATGGAAGTAAGGATGCAGTTTGAGCTAAAAAATTGTGCTAAATGCAACTGAACATGAGTAGAACAAGTGTGAGCGGCTTCTCACACTAGCTAAATATGCTTTTAATTATGTTAACAGGAGTAATTGTCTAATTATTGGTAATCCCATGTCAAAGAGTAACGCGGAATTACCGAAATGACTCCTTTTACTCAGATATAATAAAAGTTGTGCCCCGGCCTAGAAATGAACATACTTTTACCTGTGCACTCTTTTCGCATATTCTTACCTTCTGTTGGCAAATAAGTAAGCAAAAGATGAAGAACCTCTTATGCCCTGGTCTCCTATGAAATCGATACATGCCTTTTTTATTTGCAAAAGTAAGAAAACATGGTTTTAATTGACTTAGGTGTGGAATTCCTCATATGACAGGCGATTAAGAACACAATGGTGATAGTTTTATCTCCACCAGAAGTGGTTTAGGTTGACTATTTGTAACCAGCTGCCTTCTGTTTTGGTTGATGCTGGTTCTGAGCTACACAACATCAATTGGTGAATGTATCATAATAGGAGTCTTATATCCTTTCTTGGTAGGATATTTTGTATCTGTTTTCCATTTCATTTAAGCACATTGCATGCTAAAAATGTAGATATGTTATCAAGCATATAGCTGGTTATTTTTTTAAATAAAATATCTTAGGATTTACAAGGAAAACAGACTGGGATCAAAAAACAACATCGGTTGTTAAAATACACATAAAATATGTTTGAGATTGAGCCAGGTTTAATTATGTAAAATATGCTGCAATCACAGTTTATAGAGCCTTTTACTAAAACCTGCTATTGTTTTTGTTTTACTTGAATAAATATATCAAATTTCATTTGTTTTCTTTAATTATTGTTAATAAATCTGTTCCTGCAAACCAGCAGTGGAAATCTGAAGATGAAGCCAGTACAATTTAAAACAAGGAGTTCTGTTTGCATTGCTTTGGCATTCACAGCTGGGTTAACAGATTGGCATGTGGGTGTACACGTTTGCAATTGTTGTTTTCTGCATTTCATTATGCAAAAAAGTTTCTTTGAATTAGACTTTGCTAACTTTGGAAAATTCAGTTTTCTTGGCCCTTGCACTGAAAAAACATGTTTTTTGCAAAGATAGATGGTTGAACAAAAGGATGACATATTGCATTATTTTGTGTGACCGCGCACTGGGGCCTATTTATGCAAAAGTCATGCAGTGCAGCAAGTGACCTTGCTGTACTGCACTGCTTGACAGGTAAAGGGCAGGAATGCACTGTATTTAACTCAATGCGGTGCAGTCCTGTCTTTTCCCATGTGCTTACGTACATTGGACTGCCTTGTGCCTATACAGGCACCCTTGCACCATGGTACAAGGGTGCCTGCATTGAATGTAGGACTGTTTTTGTGCTGGAAGGAGCACAAATCCAGGGAGGCATTTTTCTTGTTCTATCGAAAGAGGAAGAAACTAGGAGAAATAGAGATATTTGTCCTTCTTACACCTCCCCAGGGAAGGCATAACTTTTTGGCACATTCCCAGTTTTACCAGTTCTGTAAATATTGGAATGCATCAAAAACCATGGTAGGTGTGTGGGAACAACCACGCTGTGCCCATGGAATGCCTTCCTAGGGCAGAGTAATGCAGTGCAGTTATATGCGCTGCAGTATGTGACTCTAAATTTATAAAGTCACTCAGGGCCACACAAAGTGGCTTTCCGTGGCCTCATAAATCTTACTTAACCCCTCGGCTGCGCCGCCCGTTTTGCGGCAGTGCGGCACTTCCGCAAAACGGGCGGGGCCGCGTCGGCCATTAGCCGACGGCAGCACCAGCGAAGTAGTGCTGCCGTCGGCCAATGGCCAACGGCAGCATGAAATGGGTTAAGGTTTGTGTCACGCATGTACCACGTTGCATGGTGTAAAAGCGATTGAAACCTCCTCGTAAATATACCCCACCATATTTAAATCCTTTTAATGTAAACTCAAATGTTTGAGTTTTCATAATTCTTCAATTCCCAAGTCACAGTTTCACAAACCCTGTGTAAAGCATGCTTCTGGTCAAGATTGTTTTGTGAACCATGTTCCACTTTTCTCCTAAACCAAATGGGGACGGCATGGAAACACTTTACAGCGCAGATGAGCCATACTTAAAGCTTAGGTTATAATTTAACACATGGGTTCCACGGTTTATGGTACTTTTTGTGGGTGGGGGATGCAGGCTTAATTATCAAGAATGTTTTCTTGATGGAAGCCCTTGTGTTAAGTCTGCCCGTACGTTTTTGTACCACAGAGCAGTCAGCCTCTGCAAAGATCAAAGGATAGAATGGGAGGCCACCCTTCCAATTTGGTCTGATGGGACTACCATTAACCTGGCGTGAGGTATTTACCAGTTGCAGTAAATATATTCAGTTTCATAATTTTTCATTCAGAAATGCGGCATAACCAGTATGTGAAGCAGTGACTTCCAAGTGTTTCACTTTTTTCTAACCATTTTCTGCCAAAAAATGTTGGCATGTTTGACCTGCTGAAATATGTCAGTGTAAACCAGCAGTGGCACCTCAAACCCCTACTGTTACTCAGGGCCTTTATGCAGCAGGCGCTCTTTGTCCTCCACACAACAGACCGCAAACATTGCTCCATCCTCTCTCTGCAGATTCCGAGGAGCCCCTGTGATCATTAGTATCCGTCCATCACTTCCTCATTAGTTCTTAGATAGGGTTTTAATGACAGCTTGAGAGGCTCAGCATCCTGGCCTCTTACTATTTATGATCCCCACAGTGCTAATGTGCACTTAATGAGAAATTCTTGTCTTGCTTGTAAATCCTGTAGCCGGCATTCAATTTATTGACAGATGTTTGCTTGGGCCTCTTTAAAATTACTTCATAAATCTTCTGGGATAAAAGGCCTCAAGTTTGGTTATTAAGACAGGGGCCAGGTTGACAGTTTCATATTTAACTGTTTAGCGCGGCCAGGATCAGGCACGCAGTGGGGATCAGATTCCTGACTTAGCAGTCTTGGCGGCACATTTGTCGTTTTTTTCTCATAGACCAATCAGGGCGTTCCTTATTGGAGTGTGTCAAGTGTCCCTCTAGTTAACATCCCGATGACCTCTCTGTGTGCTGCACTTTGTTGATGCTGATATGAGCAGAGGGCCCAGATGGAGGCCTGGTGTCAGAATCTGCTAGTGATATATCAGTCTGATGTACCCCAAGGGCTGAAAAAAGGCTGCAGGCCAGGACCTCCTCAACTTAGCCAGGGACACACTTAGCCATTCCTGTATGGCTTGGGTATTGATATGCAGGGCATAAGGTCCCATTAAGGCAATTGTTCCCGATGTATTAATATCGCACCTCACATCACATTAAGGGCCCGATGTAGGTCGTCAATTACCGGTCGGTAACGGCCGATTTCGGCCGTTACAGACCGGTATTTGGGATTTGACATGTAGGTAGGCTTAATTTACACAATCGGTATATTTACTGATTCGGTAAATTTACCGATTCTGTAAAATACCGAATCGGTAAATACAGATGTAGGTGGCACTGAAAACAGTGCCACAGGCCATTACCGATTCGTTATTTACCATGTAATACTATTACATGGTAAATAACGAATTCCAGTGTACATGCACATCTGTGCATGTACACCTGTGCCATGTGGCAAATAGACATGCCCTAAGGGCATGTATGTGTGTCACAGGGCACACAAGCCAGAAACAGGGGTGCAACAGGGTGTCAAAGTGACACCCTGTCCCCCTTGGCAATTCGGTATTTTTACCGATTCTGTAATTACCGAATCGGTAATTACAGAATCGGTAAATACCAAATCATACCGATTCGGTATTTTTTACCGAATTTTTACCTACATTTGATTTACCGATTCAAGAATACGGAATCGGTAAAATTCGGTATTTATGAATCGGTAAATCACATTTACCTACATCTAGGCCTAAATTACTAATACTGAAAAGAAGATTACCTTCTGATGTGGATTGGGTGTGGGGCGTCAAACCGAATTGGGTTTCGAATCTGATAAGCCTGCTAAAGTCAGAGGAAAAATCCTCAACTGAAGTTAATTTAGAGAAAGTTTCATGCCCATGTTAGGATGGCAAATACTTTAAAACAGATAAATGCACCCTAATTTATTCCGGTAATTCCCCATTCTCATTTGTAATCAAACTTTTTAGCAGTCCTGTGCCTAAGCTGTATAATTTCTTCAGAAGGATGTTTTATAATTTTAGGGTAATTATGTGAAATTACACAAGGTGAACAAAAAGTTGCCCGCAGGTATAAAGCATTAACTTTCAAGCGAGGGTATTCCTGGCATAGGCGTGTTACTTTATATACCTTATGTGACTGATTCAAGCAGATTGTGTCTCTCTGGAAGACATTTTCTATTCAAAATATTGAGCAAAAATCACACAAAATTTTGAGTTGTGTAGTGTGAAAATTGTACACATTTTAAGTTACATGAAATTCAGGAACTACGCAAGGTTACTTACACCTGTGTATTGCCCTATTTTATCTTTCCATATTTCACCATCTCTATTTTTCCTCTTTTATACATCATTTATTTTTTTCTTATTTATTTTATTCGCAGTGTTTTTTGAAAAGTGCTGAATGGTGCTGCAAGGCCATGCCAGAAGCCTTTGGGAATGAGGCAAGCTAGAATAACAGGGACAAAGAGAATAATGGTTGACGTAGTCAGGTTTGTCAATACCAGTATTCAAGTATTCAAGATGCTGATGTTGAATAAATGAAATCTTATTACTAGAAAATATCCACCTGCACCAATATTGACTTAACAAGATCAACTACCACGATATCGACATTGTAAATATATACATTACCTAGTATCGGTTCTCCACTGGGTAGTTATAGTTAGGTCAGCTGTTCCATAGGAAAAGCGTTTTTGTGTTGCTAATCACTTTGGCCCCATTTGACCAATCTTCACAAAACTTTTCAAAATGGTGCAACTTTTGATTAGTTTGTGCACTGAAAGTTTCAGGCTGTTCCGGCAAGCGGGGCCCAAGAAAAATAGGTGCTTCCAAAATGCATAGTCCCCATGCTTTTCCATAGACTTCTTTAGGCAAGGCTACACAAGAACTGCTGAACGGAATTACACCAAAATTTGTCAGGAAGCTAGATCTTGGCCCACAAATGTATCCCCTTTGTGATATGGTGTAAATCTGTTCAGTAGTTTTCGCGAAATGAAGGTGCAAATATATTTGTATATCTGGACGTTTGGATTCGAGGGACTCTCGCGATAGTCCCTTGAACCCAATTTTTCAAAAATAGAGCGCTCCGATTATCCCAGTGAGATTTGTTTCTCTTGTGCCATCTCACTCCTGTGGAAGTCAAACTCCTGAGGAAGCAAGTGCTCCGATTGGCTGCCAGCATTATTAGAAAAATGTTGTTGGCAGCCATTACAGGACTTTGGGACTTAGTTTCTTGTCCTGAAGGTAAAACAAACAAATTACCTGGGGGGGGGGGGGCGTAGGGATACCCTGCCCTCCTAGGCCTAATGGGGGGGCCAAGAGGTACCACCAGGGCCAAAATTACAAAAACAAGCAGCTATGTTTGATGTGAGAAAAAAAGAAAAGAGCAGCCCGGGCTGCATTGTTAAATTAAGGGGAGAGAGTGTGCGGACCCCCTCCCTGTGCCATTTTTGGCCCTGGGAATGCCGTCCCCAAATTGTATTTAATAAGGGAAAGGGGCTGTGTAGCTCCCATCCCTGAGCTATTTTCCGTTCTAGGGATCCCATCCCTTGGGGCCTAAAATATTTGTTAAGGGGAAGAGATCCACATGCCCGAGCCATATTCAGTCTGGGGACCCCATTCCCTGGGCCGAAATAAAGAATTAGGCCATATGTGGCCCCAGAGACCCTATCCTCGAGGCCTAATGTATTATTTAAGGGGGGGGGGCTGCACAGCCCCCGTCCCTTAACCTTTAGAAGGCCCTAGGGACCCCACTTCCCAAGGCAGCTACTTTTTAAAAAAAGGAGTGGTGCTGGAAGCGATTTAAGATCTGTTTCTCTGCCCCCACCGCTGCGGGGAACGAAACAAATCTAGTAATTGCCCCCACCCAGAGGGAGCAGCAGAAATAGCTGCTCCTTGTGGGTGGGAGCAATAGCAGGCCCCCGTAACCCCATTATTGTGTATGGTGGGTGTTGAGGGTGGGCACCAGGGCACTCACCTAATATAAGGACAGACTCCGGAGATGAGGTCTCCTTGGCCAAAATAGGCCCGGGGAGGGGGACAGCTTGGCTCCACTTCCCTTTAAAAAAACACGTAGCTGGGGTATGGTGTCCCAGGGCCTTTTAAAGGCTCAGCAAGGAGGCCATGTGGTCCCCTCCCCTTAATTAACACATTGGGCCAAAAATGGCTCTGAGAGAGGTGCAACGCCCACCTCCCCTTATTAATGTGAATGGGCCTCAGGAAAAGGGGTCCATGGAGCTGAAGACAGCTCAGGGATGGATGTTATGTGTTCACCTCCCCATAAATAATAATCGTGGTTCAGGGGATGGGCTCCCTGGGGCCATAATAGGCTTAGGAAGGGGGGGCATGCAGCACCCCTCCCCTTTAAAATAGATACAGCCTTGGGTGATGGGTTTCCCAGGGTCTGATGAGTCTCGGGGAGAGGGGAGGGGCATTTGGCCCTCTCCTGTGTTTTATTGTAGGTGACCCCAAGGCATGTGGCCCTCGAGCCTGTTAAGGCTTGGGGAGGAAGACTCCATGTCTTCCTCCCCTGCTTAACTGTATTTGGCCCCGGATGTCCAGGTCCTCAGGACCAATTAAGGGTCAGGGAGGGGGCTGTACACCACTGCCCTAATATCTGTGTTTTGGCCCCCGAGAATGGGGTCTCCGGGGTCCAAATGACAACCCTATGTTTCGCACAGAAAAGGTTTTGTTCAGTGTGGGCTGAAAACCTGTTGGGGGTTTGGCCACAAGGCCTGCTGGCCAGGCCAAGCCCTGTGATTAACCCTCCACTGCGCATGGCCAAAGGCTGTGTACAGCGTGGAGTTGGCTGCCTATGGGTAGTTGGAAGCAGGACCTGGCTAGAACAGTCTCTGCATCTAAACCCACACCTCTCATGAGTAGAGGCTATGCTCAGTGTGGGGTTGGCTGCCTTTGGGTGGCTGTATTCGGGTGGCTCCTTTCAGATATGTGGCTGCCTGAGACTTGGACAGGGCTTATCTGTAAGTCAGGCTCTAAGGCCAACTCCATATCCCGTGCAATGAAAGTCTGTACGCAGCATGTGGTTGGCTGCTTGTTGGGGTAGGCTGCCTCCGGGTGGGTTTACTACAGGGCCTGGCTGCAGGACAGGCTCTGTTGCCAACCCCTGCTGTGTACGGCCGAAGGCTGTGCTCAGCCTGGGGTTGACTGCTTGTGGGGAGTTAGCCACATGCCCTAGTTGAGGCCAGGCTCTGCGCCCAACCCTTGGCCATGCACAGCTGAGGGATGTTCGCGGCAGTGAGTTGGCATTATGGATGGTAATAAAATATTATGTTACATTTAAAAAAACATAGAAATTCACTGAAAATATTGCTTAAAGTAATAAGATAGTTAGGTGTGATAAAAAAGATCTGGTTGTGTTAAACAAAATAACAGAAATTCAATGAAAAAACACAAGTTAAATTGATTTTAAAGTTAGGTGAATATGTCAGTGACAAGATTACTTTTTTGTGTAAAAAAACTGC